>NW_028295246.1:0-246915 GCF_964341445.2 Mesoplodon mirus
CAGGTGTGAGGTGATACCTCATTGTAGTTTTGATTTGCATTTCTCTAATAATTAGTGCTGTTGAGCAGCTTTTCATGTGCGTCTTGGCCATCTCTGTGTCTCCTTTGAAGAAACGTCTCTTTAGATCTTCTGCCCATTTTTTTTGGGTTGTTTGTTTTCTTAATATTAAGCTGCATGAGCTGTTTATATATATTGGAGATTAAACCTCTGTCCATTGATTCGTCTGCAACGATTTTCGCCCATTCTGAGGGATGCCTTTTTCCATTCCCGTGTTTTTTAACAAAAAAGGAAAGAAAGGAAAAGAAGCAGAACACGAATGTGCGTAAAATATGCCTTTTGAAACGGTGGTTTTGAAATATGGACGTCCTTTGAAATTTTTGGTCGATATGTGACCCCAGGATTTGTTTTCAGGGCAGGTGTCATTTACAGGCCTGCAATGATTTTGAATATCAACTGACCATTAGCGTTGGGATTAAAGCTGCTGTTGTGTGAAACGGCCACAAGGTGGCAGCAGTTCACCCTTACCAAATCTGGTTACTAGGGCAAGAGAGCCTCAGTGGAAGTGGTGTTCTAGATTGGAGTTTAGAATGGAATGTGCCAGGAGAAAGCCCCTCACGTTTGTCTCACTACTTCTTGTTCGTGTTTTTAATTTAAGTTTTTATTTTTTATTACAGCAAGTTTGATTACAATGTTTGGCTTGTTGTAGGTGTGGAAGATGTGGTTCTTTTACACATATACAGATGACTGTTCTTCTTGGGATCCTTTTCCCATGTACGTTATGACAGAATGTTGAGTAGTCCTCTCTTGGTATTCTGTAGGTCTTTGGTGATTATATATGTCACCTGTGTTTGTATATGTCTGTTAACCCCGATATCGTAATGAAACCAATCCTCACACCTTTCCATTGGTGAACCATAAGTTTGTTTAATGAATCTGTGATTGCCCTTCTCCGTGGAAATATCTGCCCTGGTATCCATTTTTAGGTAACACCTATAAGTGATATGATATGATATGTGTCTTTCACTTTCTGACTTACTACAAGTCACGTGATTACTTCTAGACTCATCTACGGTGCTGCAAATGGCATTGTGTCCTTTTTTCCCTTGGCTTCTCTTCTGCCTTAGCGGGGTCCATTTTCAACAATGTGATTCCCTGAGGGTTGTGGATTAGCTGACCTGGGCAGCCTTACCCTGCCGGCCCGCCCTCCCCAGGTGTGCCTCGTTGAGGTCAATATAAACAGAGCTCCAGGCAGCAATAGCCCCTGAAGCTGTGCCTGACTCCATATTCTCTGCCCCGTCAGCAGTCTCGGGGCTGTGCTGGTGGGAGGGAGTGAGGGGCCACAGCTTTGTGGGTGGCCCGGTGTGAGTGGGGTTCTGCTGGCCTTTCTGCAGGAGTTGCCAGGCTGCCGCCTGTAAAGAAGAGGATGTGTCACCCATACCTTCCGCTGGAATTTCTCTCCGGACAGAGGTGAGGAAGGAAAAAAGCAGTGGGGCCGGGACAGGAGGGGTATCTCAGGCAGGGCAATGGAAAGCTTCTGGAAGAGCGCCAGGGTCCAGGACCACGCTGGCTGGCCTGCAGGCACCAAGTTGGCCTGCGTGCTGTCGCTGGTGTGGCTCCACGGTCCTTCCTCTAGGCTTTCAAGCCCTTGTACATATTCAGGTGTTTTACCTGGAAAGGGTGGGAACAGTTCAGCAGCAGCTGGCCTGGGCTCAGCTCACGTTTACTCACAGATGCCTCGGCACGGTCCCCCAGCTTTGCAATGAGGACGCTCCTTGCGTGGGGGTTGGGTTGCTGGCTGTATGGGAGATGGTTCCCCACCTCTGACCAATTTCAGAATTGTTTACCACTGGAGCAAGTGCCGTGATAGGGTTTTCCTCTGTATAACTCGTGGGTTCACTTTTTTTTTCTTTTATGTTTCAAGTTAGATGTTATTCCTCTTTTATGTATTTATAGATATAAGCATGGAAATAATTCATTCCTATAAATACATCTGTGTGACGGGAAGAACTTTTTTCTGTTTTATTTTTAAATTTTATTTTTTAAAATTTCGAAATTTTATTTATTTTTTTATACAGCACGTTATTATTAGTTATGTATTTTATGCATATACATGTATACAGGTCAATCCCAAACTCCCAACTCATCCCACCACCACCACCCCATGGCTTCCCACACTTGGTGTCCATACGTTTGTTCTCTACCTCTGTGTCTCTATTTCTTCCCTGCAAACCAGTTCATCTGTACCATTTTTAGGCTCCACATATATGCATTAATATACAATATTTGTTTTCCTCTTTCTGACTTACTTCATTCTGTATGACAGTCTCTCGATCCATCGATGTCTCTACAAATGACCCAGTTTCATTCCTTTTTATGGCCGAGTCATATTCCATTTTATATATGTACCACATCTTTATCCATTCATCTGTCTGTGGGCATTTAGGTTGCTTCCATTACCTGGCTATTGTAAATAGTGCTGCAACGAACATTGTGGTGAATGTGCCTTTTTGAAATACGGTTTTCTCTGGGTATATGCCCAGAAGTGGGATTGCTGGATCAGATGGTAATTCTATTTCTAGTTATTTTAAGGAAACTCCATACTGTTCTCCATAGGGACTGTATCAATTTACATTCCCACCAATAGTGGAAGAGGGCTCCTTTTGTCCACACCCTCCCCAGAATTGGTTGTTTGTAGATTTTCTGATGATGCCGATTCTAACAGGTGTGAGGTGATACCTCATTGTAGTTTTGATTTGCATTTCTCTAATAATTAGTGCTGTTGAGCAGCTTTTCATGTGCGTCTTGGCCATCTCTGTGTCTCCTTTGAAGAAACGTCTCTTTAGATCTTCTGCCCATTTTTTTTGGGTTGTTTGTTTTCTTAATATTAAGCTGCATGAGCTGTTTATATATATTGGAGATTAAACCTCTGTCCATTGATTCGTCTGCAACGATTTTCGCCCATTCTGAGGGATGCCTTTTTCCATTCCCGTGTTTTTTAACAAAAAAGGAAAGAAAGGAAAAGAAGCAGAACACGAATGTGCGTAAAATATGCCTTTTGAAACGGTGGTTTTGAAATATGGACGTCCTTTGAAATTTTTGGTCGATATGTGACCCCAGGATTTGTTTTCAGGGCAGGTGTCATTTACAGGCCTGCAATGATTTTGAATATCAACTGACCATTAGCGTTGGGATTAAAGCTGCTGTTGTGTGAAACGGCCACAAGGTGGCAGCAGTTCACCCTTACCAAATCTGGTTACTAGGGCAAGAGAGCCTCAGTGGAAGTGGTGTTCTAGATTGGAGTTTAGAATGGAATGTGCCAGGAGAAAGCCCCTCACGTTTGTCTCACTACTTCTTGTTCGTGTTTTTAATTTAAGTTTTTATTTTTTATTACAGCAAGTTTGATTACAATGTTTGGCTTGTTGTAGGTGTGGAAGATGTGGTTCTTTTACACATATACAGATGACTGTTCTTCTTGGGATCCTTTTCCCATGTACGTTATGACAGAATGTTGAGTAGTCCTCTCTTGGTATTCTGTAGGTCTTTGGTGATTATATATGTCACCTGTGTTTGTATATGTCTGTTAACCCCGATATCGTAATGAAACCAATCCTCACACCTTTCCATTGGTGAACCATAAGTTTGTTTAATGAATCTGTGATTGCCCTTCTCCGTGGAAATATCTGCCCTGGTATCCATTTTTAGGTAACACCTATAAGTGATATGATATGATATGTGTCTTTCACTTTCTGACTTACTACAAGTCACGTGATTACTTCTAGACTCATCTACGGTGCTGCAAATGGCATTGTGTCCTTTTTTCCCTTGGCTTCTCTTCTGCCTTAGCGGGGTCCATTTTCAACAATGTGATTCCCTGAGGGTTGTGGATTAGCTGACCTGGGCAGCCTTACCCTGCCGGCCCGCCCTCCCCAGGTGTGCCTCGTTGAGGTCAATATAAACAGAGCTCCAGGCAGCAATAGCCCCTGAAGCTGTGCCTGACTCCATATTCTCTGCCCCGTCAGCAGTCTCGGGGCTGTGCTGGTGGGAGGGAGTGAGGGGCCACAGCTTTGTGGGTGGCCCGGTGTGAGTGGGGTTCTGCTGGCCTTTCTGCAGGAGTTGCCAGGCTGCCGCCTGTAAAGAAGAGGATGTGTCACCCATACCTTCCGCTGGAATTTCTCTCCGGACAGAGGTGAGGAAGGAAAAAAGCAGTGGGGGCCGGGACAGGAGGGGTATCTCAGGCAGGGCAATGGAAAGCTTCTGGAAGAGCGCCAGGGTCCAGGACCACGCTGGCTGGCCTGCAGGCACCAAGTTGGCCTGCGTGCTGTCGCTGGTGTGGCTCCACGGTCCTTCCTCTAGGCTTTCAAGCCCTTGTACATATTCAGGTGTTTTACCTGGAAAGGGTGGGAACAGTTCAGCAGCAGCTGGCCTGGGGCTCAGCTCACGTTTACTCACAGATGCCTCGGCACGGTCCCCCAGCTTTGCAATGAGGACGCTCCTTGCATGGGGGTTGGGTTGCTGGCTGTATGGGAGATGGTTCCCCACCTCTGACCAATTTCAGAATTGTTTACCACTGGAGCAAGTGCCGTGATAGGGTTTTCCTCTGTATAACTCGTGGGTTCACTTTTTTTTTCTTTTATGTTTCAAGTTAGATGTTATTCCTCTTTTATGTATTTATAGATATAAGCATGGAAATAATTCATTCCTATAAATACATCTGTGTGACGGGAAGAACTTTTTTCTGTTTTATTTTTAAATTTTATTTTTTAAAATTTCGAAATTTTATTTATTTTTTTATACAGCACGTTATTATTAGTTATGTATTTTATGCATATACATGTATACAGGTCAATCCCAAACTCCCAACTCATCCCACCACCACCACCCCATGGCTTCCCACACTTGGTGTCCATACGTTTGTTCTCTACCTCTGTGTCTCTATTTCTTCCCTGCAAACCAGTTCATCTGTACCATTTTTAGGCTCCACATATATGCATTAATATACAATATTTGTTTTCCTCTTTCTGACTTACTTCATTCTGTATGACAGTCTCTCGATCCATCGATGTCTCTACAAATGACCCAGTTTCATTCCTTTTTATGGCCGAGTCATATTCCATTTTATATATGTACCACATCTTTATCCATTCATCTGTCTGTGGGCATTTAGGTTGCTTCCATTACCTGGCTATTGTAAATAGTGCTGCAACGAACATTGTGGTGAATGTGCCTTTTTGAAATACGGTTTTCTCTGGGTATATGCCCAGAAGTGGGATTGCTGGATCAGATGGTAATTCTATTTCTAGTTATTTTAAGGAAACTCCATACTGTTCTCCATAGGGACTGTATCAATTTACATTCCCACCAATAGTGGAAGAGGGCTCCTTTTGTCCACACCCTCCCCAGAATTGGTTGTTTGTAGATTTTCTGATGATGCCGATTCTAACAGGTGTGAGGTGATACCTCATTGTAGTTTTGATTTGCATTTCTCTAATAATTAGTGCTGTTGAGCAGCTTTTCATGTGCGTCTTGGCCATCTCTGTGTCTCCTTTGAAGAAACGTCTCTTTAGATCTTCTGCCCATTTTTTTTGGGTTGTTTGTTTTCTTAATATTAAGCTGCATGAGCTGTTTATATATATTGGAGATTAAACCTCTGTCCATTGATTCGTCTGCAACGATTTTCGCCCATTCTGAGGGATGCCTTTTTCCATTCCCGTGTTTTTTAACAAAAAAGGAAAGAAAGGAAAAGAAGCAGAACACGAATGTGCGTAAAATATGCCTTTTGAAACGGTGGTTTTGAAATATGGACGTCCTTTGAAATTTTTGGTCGATATGTGACCCCAGGATTTGTTTTCAGGGCAGGTGTCATTTACAGGCCTGCAATGATTTTGAATATCAACTGACCATTAGCGTTGGGATTAAAGCTGCTGTTGTGTGAAACGGCCACAAGGTGGCAGCAGTTCACCCTTACCAAATCTGGTTACTAGGGCAAGAGAGCCTCAGTGGAAGTGGTGTTCTAGATTGGAGTTTAGAATGGAATGTGCCAGGAGAAAGCCCCTCACGTTTGTCTCACTACTTCTTGTTCGTGTTTTTAATTTAAGTTTTTATTTTTTATTACAGCAAGTTTGATTACAATGTTTGGCTTGTTGTAGGTGTGGAAGATGTGGTTCTTTTACACATATACAGATGACTGTTCTTCTTGGGATCCTTTTCCCATGTACGTTATGACAGAATGTTGAGTAGTCCTCTCTTGGTATTCTGTAGGTCTTTGGTGATTATATATGTCACCTGTGTTTGTATATGTCTGTTAACCCCGATATCGTAATGAAACCAATCCTCACACCTTTCCATTGGTGAACCATAAGTTTGTTTAATGAATCTGTGATTGCCCTTCTCCGTGGAAATATCTGCCCTGGTATCCATTTTTAGGTAACACCTATAAGTGATATGATATGATATGTGTCTTTCACTTTCTGACTTACTACAAGTCACGTGATTACTTCTAGACTCATCTACGGTGCTGCAAATGGCATTGTGTCCTTTTTTCCCTTGGCTTCTCTTCTGCCTTAGCGGGGTCCATTTTCAACAATGTGATTCCCTGAGGGTTGTGGATTAGCTGACCTGGGCAGCCTTACCCTGCCGGCCCGCCCTCCCCAGGTGTGCCTCGTTGAGGTCAATATAAACAGAGCTCCAGGCAGCAATAGCCCCTGAAGCTGTGCCTGACTCCATATTCTCTGCCCCGTCAGCAGTCTCGGGGCTGTGCTGGTGGGAGGGAGTGAGGGGCCACAGCTTTGTGGGTGGCCCGGTGTGAGTGGGGTTCTGCTGGCCTTTCTGCAGGAGTTGCCAGGCTGCCGCCTGTAAAGAAGAGGATGTGTCACCCATACCTTCCGCTGGAATTTCTCTCCGGACAGAGGTGAGGAAGGAAAAAAGCAGTGGGGGCCGGGACAGGAGGGGTATCTCAGGCAGGGCAATGGAAAGCTTCTGGAAGAGCGCCAGGGTCCAGGACCACGCTGGCTGGCCTGCAGGCACCAAGTTGGCCTGCGTGCTGTCGCTGGTGTGGCTCCACGGTCCTTCCTCTAGGCTTTCAAGCCCTTGTACATATTCAGGTGTTTTACCTGGAAAGGGTGGGAACAGTTCAGCAGCAGCTGGCCTGGGGCTCAGCTCACGTTTACTCACAGATGCCTCGGCACGGTCCCCCAGCTTTGCAATGAGGACGCTCCTTGCGTGGGGGTTGGGTTGCTGGCTGTATGGGAGATGGTTCCCCACCTCTGACCAATTTCAGAATTGTTTACCACTGGAGCAAGTGCCGTGATAGGGTTTTCCTCTGTATAACTCGTGGGTTCACTTTTTTTTTCTTTTATGTTTCAAGTTAGATGTTATTCCTCTTTTATGTATTTATAGATATAAGCATGGAAATAATTCATTCCTATAAATACATCTGTGTGACGGGAAGAACTTTTTTCTGTTTTATTTTTAAATTTTATTTTTTAAAATTTCGAAATTTTATTTATTTTTTTATACAGCACGTTATTATTAGTTATGTATTTTATGCATATACATGTATACAGGTCAATCCCAAACTCCCAACTCATCCCACCACCACCACCCCATGGCTTCCCACACTTGGTGTCCATACGTTTGTTCTCTACCTCTGTGTCTCTATTTCTTCCCTGCAAACCAGTTCATCTGTACCATTTTTAGGCTCCACATATATGCATTAATATACAATATTTGTTTTCCTCTTTCTGACTTACTTCATTCTGTATGACAGTCTCTCGATCCATCGATGTCTCTACAAATGACCCAGTTTCATTCCTTTTTATGGCCGAGTCATATTCCATTTTATATATGTACCACATCTTTATCCATTCATCTGTCTGTGGGCATTTAGGTTGCTTCCATTACCTGGCTATTGTAAATAGTGCTGCAACGAACATTGTGGTGAATGTGCCTTTTTGAAATACGGTTTTCTCTGGGTATATGCCCAGAAGTGGGATTGCTGGATCAGATGGTAATTCTATTTCTAGTTATTTTAAGGAAACTCCATACTGTTCTCCATAGGGACTGTATCAATTTACATTCCCACCAATAGTGGAAGAGGGCTCCTTTTGTCCACACCCTCCCCAGAATTGGTTGTTTGTAGATTTTCTGATGATGCCGATTCTAACAGGTGTGAGGTGATACCTCATTGTAGTTTTGATTTGCATTTCTCTAATAATTAGTGCTGTTGAGCAGCTTTTCATGTGCGTCTTGGCCATCTCTGTGTCTCCTTTGAAGAAACGTCTCTTTAGATCTTCTGCCCATTTTTTTTGGGTTGTTTGTTTTCTTAATATTAAGCTGCATGAGCTGTTTATATATATTGGAGATTAAACCTCTGTCCATTGATTCGTCTGCAACGATTTTCGCCCATTCTGAGGGATGCCTTTTTCCATTCCCGTGTTTTTTAACAAAAAAGGAAAGAAAGGAAAAGAAGCAGAACACGAATGTGCGTAAAATATGCCTTTTGAAACGGTGGTTTTGAAATATGGACGTCCTTTGAAATTTTTGGTCGATATGTGACCCCAGGATTTGTTTTCAGGGCAGGTGTCATTTACAGGCCTGCAATGATTTTGAATATCAACTGACCATTAGCGTTGGGATTAAAGCTGCTGTTGTGTGAAACGGCCACAAGGTGGCAGCAGTTCACCCTTACCAAATCTGGTTACTAGGGCAAGAGAGCCTCAGTGGAAGTGGTGTTCTAGATTGGAGTTTAGAATGGAATGTGCCAAGAGAAAGCCCCTCACGTTTGTCTCACTACTTCTTGTTCGTGTTTTTAATTTAATTTTTTTATTTTTTATTACAGCAAGTTTGATTACAATGTTTGGCTTGTTGTAGGTGTGGAAGATGTGGTTCTTTTACACATATACAGATGACTGTTCTTCTTGGGATCCTTTTCCCATGTACGTTATGACAGAATGTTGAGTAGTCCTCTCTTGGTATTCTGTAGGTCTTTGGTGATTATATATGTCACCTGTGTTTGTATATGTCTGTTAACCCCGATATCGTAATGAAACCAATCCTCACACCTTTCCATTGGTGAACCATAAGTTTGTTTAATGAATCTGTGATTGCCCTTCTCCGTGGAAATATCTGCCCTGGTATCCATTTTTAGGTAACACCTATAAGTGATATGATATGATATGTGTCTTTCACTTTCTGACTTACTACAAGTCACGTGATTACTTCTAGACTCATCTACGGTGCTGCAAATGGCATTGTGTCCTTTTTTCCCTTGGCTTCTCTTCTGCCTTAGCGGGGTCCATTTTCAACAATGTGATTCCCTGAGGGTTGTGGATTAGCTGACCTGGGCAGCCTTACCCTGCCGGCCCGCCCTCCCCAGGTGTGCCTCGTTGAGGTCAATATAAACAGAGCTCCAGGCAGCAATAGCCCCTGAAGCTGTGCCTGACTCCATATTCTCTGCCCCGTCAGCAGTCTCGGGGCTGTGCTGGTGGGAGGGAGTGAGGGGCCACAGCTTTGTGGGTGGCCCGGTGTGAGTGGGGTTCTGCTGGCCTTTCTGCAGGAGTTGCCAGGCTGCCGCCTGTAAAGAAGAGGATGTGTCACCCATACCTTCCGCTGGAATTTCTCTCCGGACAGAGGTGAGGAAGGAAAAAAGCAGTGGGGGCCGGGACAGGAGGGGTATCTCAGGCAGGGCAATGGAAAGCTTCTGGAAGAGCGCCAGGGTCCAGGACCACGCTGGCTGGCCTGCAGGCACCAAGTTGGCCTGCGTGCTGTCGCTGGTGTGGCTCCACGGTCCTTCCTCTAGGCTTTCAAGCCCTTGTACATATTCAGGTGTTTTACCTGGAAAGGGTGGGAACAGTTCAGCAGCAGCTGGCCTGGGGCTCAGCTCACGTTTACTCACAGATGCCTCGGCACGGTCCCCCAGCTTTGCAATGAGGACGCTCCTTGCGTGGGGGTTGGGTTGCTGGCTGTATGGGAGATGGTTCCCCACCTCTGACCAATTTCAGAATTGTTTACCACTGGAGCAAGTGCCGTGATAGGGTTTTCCTCTGTATAACTCGTGGGTTCACTTTTTTTTTCTTTTATGTTTCAAGTTAGATGTTATTCCTCTTTTATGTATTTATAGATATAAGCATGGAAATAATTCATTCCTATAAATACATCTGTGTGACGGGAAGAACTTTTTTCTGTTTTATTTTTAAATTTTATTTTTTAAAATTTCGAAATTTTATTTATTTTTTTATACAGCACGTTATTATTAGTTATGTATTTTATGCATATACATGTATACAGGTCAATCCCAAACTCCCAACTCATCCCACCACCACCACCCCATGGCTTCCCACACTTGGTGTCCATACGTTTGTTCTCTACCTCTGTGTCTCTATTTCTTCCCTGCAAACCAGTTCATCTGTACCATTTTTAGGCTCCACATATATGCATTAATATACAATATTTGTTTTCCTCTTTCTGACTTACTTCATTCTGTATGACAGTCTCTCGATCCATCGATGTCTCTACAAATGACCCAGTTTCATTCCTTTTTATGGCCGAGTCATATTCCATTTTATATATGTACCACATCTTTATCCATTCATCTGTCTGTGGGCATTTAGGTTGCTTCCATTACCTGGCTATTGTAAATAGTGCTGCAACGAACATTGTGGTGAATGTGCCTTTTTGAAATACGGTTTTCTCTGGGTATATGCCCAGAAGTGGGATTGCTGGATCAGATGGTAATTCTATTTCTAGTTATTTTAAGGAAACTCCATACTGTTCTCCATAGGGACTGTATCAATTTACATTCCCACCAATAGTGGAAGAGGGCTCCTTTTGTCCACACCCTCCCCAGAATTGGTTGTTTGTAGATTTTCTGATGATGCCGATTCTAACAGGTGTGAGGTGATACCTCATTGTAGTTTTGATTTGCATTTCTCTAATAATTAGTGCTGTTGAGCAGCTTTTCATGTGCGTCTTGGCCATCTCTGTGTCTCCTTTGAAGAAACGTCTCTTTAGATCTTCTGCCCATTTTTTTGGGGTTGTTTGTTTTCTTAATATTAAGCTGCATGAGCTGTTTATATATATTGGAGATTAAACCTCTGTCCATTGATTCGTCTGCAACGATTTTCGCCCATTCTGAGGGATGCCTTTTTCCATTCCCGTGTTTTTTAACAAAAAAGGAAAGAAAGGAAAAGAAGCAGAACACGAATGTGCGTAAAATATGCCTTTTGAAACGGTGGTTTTGAAATATGGACGTCCTTTGAAATTTTTGGTCGATATGTGACCCCAGGATTTGTTTTCAGGGCAGGTGTCATTTACAGGCCTGCAATGATTTTGAATATCAACTGACCATTAGCGTTGGGATTAAAGCTGCTGTTGTGTGAAACGGCCACAAGGTGGCAGCAGTTCACCCTTACCAAATCTGGTTACTAGGGCAAGAGAGCCTCAGTGGAAGTGGTGTTCTAGATTGGAGTTTAGAATGGAATGTGCCAGGAGAAAGCCCCTCACGTTTGTCTCACTACTTCTTGTTCGTGTTTTTAATTTAATTTTTTTATTTTTTATTACAGCAAGTTTGATTACAATGTTTGGCTTGTTGTAGGTGTGGAAGATGTGGTTCTTTTACACATATACAGATGACTGTTCTTCTTGGGATCCTTTTCCCATGTACGTTATGACAGAATGTTGAGTAGTCCTCTCTTGGTATTCTGTAGGTCTTTGGTGATTATATATGTCACCTGTGTTTGTATATGTCTGTTAACCCCGATATCGTAATGAAACCAATCCTCACACCTTTCCATTGGTGAACCATAAGTTTGTTTAATGAATCTGTGATTGCCCTTCTCCGTGGAAATATCTGCCCTGGTATCCATTTTTAGGTAACACCTATAAGTGATATGATATGATATGTGTCTTTCACTTTCTGACTTACTACAAGTCACGTGATTACTTCTAGACTCATCTACGGTGCTGCAAATGGCATTGTGTCCTTTTTTCCCTTGGCTTCTCTTCTGCCTTAGCGGGGTCCATTTTCAACAATGTGATTCCCTGAGGGTTGTGGATTAGCTGACCTGGGCAGCCTTACCCTGCCGGCCCGCCCTCCCCAGGTGTGCCTCGTTGAGGTCAATATAAACAGAGCTCCAGGCAGCAATAGCCCCTGAAGCTGTGCCTGACTCCATATTCTCTGCCCCGTCAGCAGTCTCGGGGCTGTGCTGGTGGGAGGGAGTGAGGGGCCACAGCTTTGTGGGTGGCCCGGTGTGAGTGGGGTTCTGCTGGCCTTTCTGCAGGAGTTGCCAGGCTGCCGCCTGTAAAGAAGAGGATGTGTCACCCATACCTTCCGCTGGAATTTCTCTCCGGACAGAGGTGAGGAAGGAAAAAAGCAGTGGGGGCCGGGACAGGAGGGGTATCTCAGGCAGGGCAATGGAAAGCTTCTGGAAGAGCGCCAGGGTCCAGGACCACGCTGGCTGGCCTGCAGGCACCAAGTTGGCCTGCGTGCTGTCGCTGGTGTGGCTCCACGGTCCTTCCTCTAGGCTTTCAAGCCCTTGTACATATTCAGGTGTTTTACCTGGAAAGGGTGGGAACAGTTCAGCAGCAGCTGGCCTGGGGCTCAGCTCACGTTTACTCACAGATGCCTCGGCACGGTCCCCCAGCTTTGCAATGAGGACGCTCCTTGCGTGGGGGTTGGGTTGCTGGCTGTATGGGAGATGGTTCCCCACCTCTGACCAATTTCAGAATTGTTTACCACTGGAGCAAGTGCCGTGATAGGGTTTTCCTCTGTATAACTCGTGGGTTCACTTTTTTTTTCTTTTATGTTTCAAGTTAGATGTTATTCCTCTTTTATGTATTTATAGATATAAGCATGGAAATAATTCATTCCTATAAATACATCTGTGTGACGGGAAGAACTTTTTTCTGTTTTATTTTTAAATTTTATTTTTTAAAATTTCGAAATTTTATTTATTTTTTTATACAGCACGTTATTATTAGTTATGTATTTTATGCATATACATGTATACAGGTCAATCCCAAACTCCCAACTCATCCCACCACCACCACCCCATGGCTTCCCACACTTGGTGTCCATACGTTTGTTCTCTACCTCTGTGTCTCTATTTCTTCCCTGCAAACCAGTTCATCTGTACCATTTTTAGGCTCCACATATATGCATTAATATACAATATTTGTTTTCCTCTTTCTGACTTACTTCATTCTGTATGACAGTCTCTCGATCCATCGATGTCTCTACAAATGACCCAGTTTCATTCCTTTTTATGGCCGAGTCATATTCCATTTTATATATGTACCACATCTTTATCCATTCATCTGTCTGTGGGCATTTAGGTTGCTTCCATTACCTGGCTATTGTAAATAGTGCTGCAACGAACATTGTGGTGAATGTGCCTTTTTGAAATACGGTTTTCTCTGGGTATATGCCCAGAAGTGGGATTGCTGGATCAGATGGTAATTCTATTTCTAGTTATTTTAAGGAAACTCCATACTGTTCTCCATAGGGACTGTATCAATTTACATTCCCACCAATAGTGGAAGAGGGCTCCTTTTGTCCACACCCTCCCCAGAATTGGTTGTTTGTAGATTTTCTGATGATGCCGATTCTAACAGGTGTGAGGTGATACCTCATTGTAGTTTTGATTTGCATTTCTCTAATAATTAGTGCTGTTGAGCAGCTTTTCATGTGCGTCTTGGCCATCTCTGTGTCTCCTTTGAAGAAACGTCTCTTTAGATCTTCTGCCCATTTTTTTGGGGTTGTTTGTTTTCTTAATATTAAGCTGCATGAGCTGTTTATATATATTGGAGATTAAACCTCTGTCCATTGATTCGTCTGCAACGATTTTCGCCCATTCTGAGGGATGCCTTTTTCCATTCCCGTGTTTTTTAACAAAAAAGGAAAGAAAGGAAAAGAAGCAGAACACGAATGTGCGTAAAATATGCCTTTTGAAACGGTGGTTTTGAAATATGGACGTCCTTTGAAATTTTTGGTCGATATGTGACCCCAGGATTTGTTTTCAGGGCAGGTGTCATTTACAGGCCTGCAATGATTTTGAATATCAACTGACCATTAGCGTTGGGATTAAAGCTGCTGTTGTGTGAAACGGCCACAAGGTGGCAGCAGTTCACCCTTACCAAATCTGGTTACTAGGGCAAGAGAGCCTCAGTGGAAGTGGTGTTCTAGATTGGAGTTTAGAATGGAATGTGCCAGGAGAAAGCCCCTCACGTTTGTCTCACTACTTCTTGTTCGTGTTTTTAATTTAATTTTTTTATTTTTTATTACAGCAAGTTTGATTACAATGTTTGGCTTGTTGTAGGTGTGGAAGATGTGGTTCTTTTACACATATACAGATGACTGTTCTTCTTGGGATCCTTTTCCCATGTACGTTATGACAGAATGTTGAGTAGTCCTCTCTTGGTATTCTGTAGGTCTTTGGTGATTATATATGTCACCTGTGTTTGTATATGTCTGTTAACCCCGATATCGTAATGAAACCAATCCTCACACCTTTCCATTGGTGAACCATAAGTTTGTTTAATGAATCTGTGATTGCCCTTCTCCGTGGAAATATCTGCCCTGGTATCCATTTTTAGGTAACACCTATAAGTGATATGATATGATATGTGTCTTTCACTTTCTGACTTACTACAAGTCACGTGATTACTTCTAGACTCATCTACGGTGCTGCAAATGGCATTGTGTCCTTTTTTCCCTTGGCTTCTCTTCTGCCTTAGCGGGGTCCATTTTCAACAATGTGATTCCCTGAGGGTTGTGGATTAGCTGACCTGGGCAGCCTTACCCTGCCGGCCCGCCCTCCCCAGGTGTGCCTCGTTGAGGTCAATATAAACAGAGCTCCAGGCAGCAATAGCCCCTGAAGCTGTGCCTGACTCCATATTCTCTGCCCCGTCAGCAGTCTCGGGGCTGTGCTGGTGGGAGGGAGTGAGGGGCCACAGCTTTGTGGGTGGCCCGGTGTGAGTGGGGTTCTGCTGGCCTTTCTGCAGGAGTTGCCAGGCTGCCGCCTGTAAAGAAGAGGATGTGTCACCCATACCTTCCGCTGGAATTTCTCTCCGGACAGAGGTGAGGAAGGAAAAAAGCAGTGGGGGCCGGGACAGGAGGGGTATCTCAGGCAGGGCAATGGAAAGCTTCTGGAAGAGCGCCAGGGTCCAGGACCACGCTGGCTGGCCTGCAGGCACCAAGTTGGCCTGCGTGCTGTCGCTGGTGTGGCTCCACGGTCCTTCCTCTAGGCTTTCAAGCCCTTGTACATATTCAGGTGTTTTACCTGGAAAGGGTGGGAACAGTTCAGCAGCAGCTGGCCTGGGGCTCAGCTCACGTTTACTCACAGATGCCTCGGCACGGTCCCCCAGCTTTGCAATGAGGACGCTCCTTGCGTGGGGGTTGGGTTGCTGGCTGTATGGGAGATGGTTCCCCACCTCTGACCAATTTCAGAATTGTTTACCACTGGAGCAAGTGCCGTGATAGGGTTTTCCTCTGTATAACTCGTGGGTTCACTTTTTTTTTCTTTTATGTTTCAAGTTAGATGTTATTCCTCTTTTATGTATTTATAGATATAAGCATGGAAATAATTCATTCCTATAAATACATCTGTGTGACGGGAAGAACTTTTTTCTGTTTTATTTTTAAATTTTATTTTTTAAAATTTCGAAATTTTATTTATTTTTTTATACAGCACGTTATTATTAGTTATGTATTTTATGCATATACATGTATACAGGTCAATCCCAAACTCCCAACTCATCCCACCACCACCACCCCATGGCTTCCCACACTTGGTGTCCATACGTTTGTTCTCTACCTCTGTGTCTCTATTTCTTCCCTGCAAACCAGTTCATCTGTACCATTTTTAGGCTCCACATATATGCATTAATATACAATATTTGTTTTCCTCTTTCTGACTTACTTCATTCTGTATGACAGTCTCTCGATCCATCGATGTCTCTACAAATGACCCAGTTTCATTCCTTTTTATGGCCGAGTCATATTCCATTTTATATATGTACCACATCTTTATCCATTCATCTGTCTGTGGGCATTTAGGTTGCTTCCATTACCTGCCTATTGTAAATAGTGCTGCAACGAACATTGTGGTGAATGTGCCTTTTTGAAATACGGTTTTCTCTGGGTATATGCCCAGAAGTGGGATTGCTGGATCAGATGGTAATTCTATTTCTAGTTATTTTAAGGAAACTCCATACTGTTCTCCATAGGGACTGTATCAATTTACATTCCCACCAATAGTGGAAGAGGGCTCCTTTTGTCCACACCCTCCCCAGAATTGGTTGTTTGTAGATTTTCTGATGATGCCGATTCTAACAGGTGTGAGGTGATACCTCATTGTAGTTTTGATTTGCATTTCTCTAATAATTAGTGCTGTTGAGCAGCTTTTCATGTGCGTCTTGGCCATCTCTGTGTCTCCTTTGAAGCAACGTCTCTTTAGATCTTCTGCCCATTTTTTTTGGGTTGTTTGTTTTTTTAATATTAAGCTGCATGAGCTGTTTATATATATTGGAGATTAAACCTCTGTCCATTGATTCGTCTGCAACGATTTTCGCCCATTCTGAGGGATGCCTTTTTCCATTCCCGTGTTTTTTAACAAAAAAGGAAAGAAAGGAAAAGAAGCAGAACACGAATGTGCGTAAAATATGCCTTTTGAAACGGTGGTTTTGAAATATGGACGTCCTTTGAAATTTTTGGTCGATATGTGACCCCAGGATTTGTTTTCAGGGCAGGTGTCATTTACAGGCCTGCAATGATTTTGAATATCAACTGACCATTAGCGTTGGGATTAAAGCTGCTGTTGTGTGAAACGGCCACAAGGTGGCAGCAGTTCACCCTTACCAAATCTGGTTACTAGGGCAAGAGAGCCTCAGTGGAAGTGGTGTTCTAGATTGGAGTTTAGAATGGAATGTGCCAGGAGAAAGCCCCTCACGTTTGTCTCACTACTTCTTGTTCGTGTTTTTAATTTAAGTTTTTATTTTTTATTACAGCAAGTTTGATTACAATGTTTGGCTTGTTGTAGGTGTGGAAGATGTGGTTCTTTTACACATATACAGATGACTGTTCTTCTTGGGATCCTTTTCCCATGTACGTTATGACAGAATGTTGAGTAGTCCTCTCTTGGTATTCTGTAGGTCTTTGGTGATTATATATGTCACCTGTGTTTGTATATGTCTGTTAACCCCGATATCGTAATGAAACCAATCCTCACACCTTTCCATTGGTGAACCATAAGTTTGTTTAATGAATCTGTGATTGCCCTTCTCCGTGGAAATATCTGCCCTGGTATCCATTTTTAGGTAACACCTATAAGTGATATGATATGATATGTGTCTTTCACTTTCTGACTTACTACAAGTCACGTGATTACTTCTAGACTCATCTACGGTGCTGCAAATGGCATTGTGTCCTTTTTTCCCTTGGCTTCTCTTCTGCCTTAGCGGGGTCCATTTTCAACAATGTGATTCCCTGAGGGTTGTGGATTAGCTGACCTGGGCAGCCTTACCCTGCCGGCCCGCCCTCCCCAGGTGTGCCTCGTTGAGGTCAATATAAACAGAGCTCCAGGCAGCAATAGCCCCTGAAGCTGTGCCTGACTCCATATTCTCTGCCCCGTCAGCAGTCTCGGGGCTGTGCTGGTGGGAGGGAGTGAGGGGCCACAGCTTTGTGGGTGGCCCGGTGTGAGTGGGGTTCTGCTGGCCTTTCTGCAGGAGTTGCCAGGCTGCCGCCTGTAAAGAAGAGGATGTGTCACCCATACCTTCCGCTGGAATTTCTCTCCGGACAGAGGTGAGGAAGGAAAAAAGCAGTGGGGGCCGGGACAGGAGGGGTATCTCAGGCAGGGCAATGGAAAGCTTCTGGAAGAGCGCCAGGGTCCAGGACCACGCTGGCTGGCCTGCAGGCACCAAGTTGGCCTGCGTGCTGTCGCTGGTGTGGCTCCACGGTCCTTCCTCTAGGCTTTCAAGCCCTTGTACATATTCAGGTGTTTTACCTGGAAAGGGTGGGAACAGTTCAGCAGCAGCTGGCCTGGGGCTCAGCTCACGTTTACTCACAGATGCCTCGGCACGGTCCCCCAGCTTTGCAATGAGGACGCTCCTTGCGTGGGGGTTGGGTTGCTGGCTGTATGGGAGATGGTTCCCCACCTCTGACCAATTTCAGAATTGTTTACCACTGGAGCAAGTGCCGTGATAGGGTTTTCCTCTGTATAACTCGTGGGTTCACTTTTTTTTTCTTTTATGTTTCAAGTTAGATGTTATTCCTCTTTTATGTATTTATAGATATAAGCATGGAAATAATTCATTCCTATAAATACATCTGTGTGACGGGAAGAACTTTTTTCTGTTTTATTTTTAAATTTTATTTTTTAAAATTTCGAAATTTTATTTATTTTTTTATACAGCACGTTATTATTAGTTATGTATTTTATGCATATACATGTATACAGGTCAATCCCAAACTCCCAACTCATCCCACCACCACCACCCCATGGCTTCCCACACTTGGTGTCCATACGTTTGTTCTCTACCTCTGTGTCTCTATTTCTTCCCTGCAAACCAGTTCATCTGTACCATTTTTAGGCTCCACATATATGCATTAATATACAATATTTGTTTTCCTCTTTCTGACTTACTTCATTCTGTATGACAGTCTCTCGATCCATCGATGTCTCTACAAATGACCCAGTTTCATTCCTTTTTATGGCCGAGTCATATTCCATTTTATATATGTACCACATCTTTATCCATTCATCTGTCTGTGGGCATTTAGGTTGCTTCCATTACCTGGCTATTGTAAATAGTGCTGCAACGAACATTGTGGTGAATGTGCCTTTTTGAAATACGGTTTTCTCTGGGTATATGCCCAGAAGTGGGATTGCTGGATCAGATGGTAATTCTATTTCTAGTTATTTTAAGGAAACTCCATACTGTTCTCCATAGGGACTGTATCAATTTACATTCCCACCAATAGTGGAAGAGGGCTCCTTTTGTCCACACCCTCCCCAGAATTGGTTGTTTGTAGATTTTCTGATGATGCCGATTCTAACAGGTGTGAGGTGATACCTCATTGTAGTTTTGATTTGCATTTCTCTAATAATTAGTGCTGTTGAGCAGCTTTTCATGTGCGTCTTGGCCATCTCTGTGTCTCCTTTGAAGAAACGTCTCTTTAGATCTTCTGCCCATTTTTTTTGGGTTGTTTGTTTTTTTAATATTAAGCTGCATGAGCTGTTTATATATATTGGAGATTAAACCTCTGTCCATTGATTCGTCTGCAACGATTTTCGCCCATTCTGAGGGATGCCTTTTTCCATTCCCGTGTTTTTTAACAAAAAAGGAAAGAAAGGAAAAGAAGCAGAACACTAATGTGCGTAAAATATGCCTTTTGAAACGGTGGTTTTGAAATATGGACGTCCTTTGAAATTTTTGGTCGATATGTGACCCCAGGATTTGTTTTCAGGGCAGGTGTCATTTACAGGCCTGCAATGATTTTGAATATCAACTGACCATTAGCGTTGGGATTAAAGCTGCTGTTGTGTGAAACGGCCACAAGGTGGCAGCAGTTCACCCTTACCAAATCTGGTTACTAGGGCAAGAGAGCCTCAGTGGAAGTGGTGTTCTAGATTGGAGTTTAGAATGGAATGTGCCAGGAGAAAGCCCCTCACGTTTGTCTCACTACTTCTTGTTCGTGTTTTTAATTTAAGTTTTTATTTTTTATTACAGCAAGTTTGATTACAATGTTTGGCTTGTTGTAGGTGTGGAAGATGTGGTTCTTTTACACATATACAGATGACTGTTCTTCTTGGGATCCTTTTCCCATGTACGTTATGACAGAATGTTGAGTAGTCCTCTCTTGGTATTCTGTAGGTCTTTGGTGATTATATATGTCACCTGTGTTTGTATATGTCTGTTAACCCCGATATCGTAATGAAACCAATCCTCACACCTTTCCATTGGTGAACCATAAGTTTGTTTAATGAATCTGTGATTGCCCTTCTCCGTGGAAATATCTGCCCTGGTATCCATTTTTAGGTAACACCTATAAGTGATATGATATGATATGTGTCTTTCACTTTCTGACTTACTACAAGTCACGTGATTACTTCTAGACTCATCTACGGTGCTGCAAATGGCATTGTGTCCTTTTTTCCCTTGGCTTCTCTTCTGCCTTAGCGGGGTCCATTTTCAACAATGTGATTCCCTGAGGGTTGTGGATTAGCTGACCTGGGCAGCCTTACCCTGCCGGCCCGCCCTCCCCAGGTGTGCCTCGTTGAGGTCAATATAAACAGAGCTCCAGGCAGCAATAGCCCCTGAAGCTGTGCCTGACTCCATATTCTCTGCCCCGTCAGCAGTCTCGGGGCTGTGCTGGTGGGAGGGAGTGAGGGGCCACAGCTTTGTGGGTGGCCCGGTGTGAGTGGGGTTCTGCTGGCCTTTCTGCAGGAGTTGCCAGGCTGCCGCCTGTAAAGAAGAGGATGTGTCACCCATACCTTCCGCTGGAATTTCTCTCCGGACAGAGGTGAGGAAGGAAAAAAGCAGTGGGGGCCGGGACAGGAGGGGTATCACAGGCAGGGCAATGGAAAGCTTCTGGAAGAGCGCCAGGGTCCAGGACCACGCTGGCTGGCCTGCAGGCACCAAGTTGGCCTGCGTGCTGTCGCTGGTGTGGCTCCACGGTCCTTCCTCTAGGCTTTCAAGCCCTTGTACATATTCAGGTGTTTTACCTGGAAAGGGTGGGAACAGTTCAGCAGCAGCTGGCCTGGGGCTCAGCTCACGTTTACTCACAGATGCCTCGGCACGGTCCCCCAGCTTTGCAATGAGGACGCTCCTTGCGTGGGGGTTGGGTTGCTGGCTGTATGGGAGATGGTTCCCCACCTCTGACCAATTTCAGAATTGTTTACCACTGGAGCAAGTGCCGTGATAGGGTTTTCCTCTGTATAACTCGTGGGTTCACTTTTTTTTCTTTTATGTTTCAAGTTAGATGTTATTCCTCTTTTATGTATTTATAGATATAAGCATGGAAATAATTCATTCCTATAAATACATCTGTGTGACGGGAAGAACTTTTTTCTGTTTTATTTTTAAATTTTATTTTTTAAAATTTTGAAATTTTATTTATTTTTTTATACAGCACGTTATTATTAGTTATGTATTTTATGCATATACATGTATACAGGTCAATCCCAAACTCCCAACTCATCCCACCACCACCACCCCATGGCTTCCCACACTTGGTGTCCATACGTTTGTTCTCTACCTCTGTGTCTCTATTTCTTCCCTGCAAACCAGTTCATCTGTACCATTTTTAGGCTCCACATATATGCATTAATATACAATATTTGTTTTCCTCTTTCTGACTTACTTCATTCTGTATGACAGTCTCTCGATCCATCGATGTCTCTACAAATGACCCAGTTTCATTCCTTTTTATGGCCGAGTCGTATTCCATTTTATATATGTACCACATCTTTATCCATTCATCTGTCTGTGGGCATTTAGGTTGCTTCCATTACCTGGCTATTGTAAATAGTGCTGCAACGAACATTGTGGTGAATGTGCCTTTTTGAAATACGGTTTTCTCTGGGTATATGCCCAGAAGTGGGATTGCTGGATCAGATGGTAATTCTATTTCTAGTTATTTTAAGGAAACTCCATACTGTTCTCCATAGGGACTGTATCAATTTACATTCCCACCAATAGTGGAAGAGGGCTCCTTTTGTCCACACCCTCCCCAGAATTGGTTGTTTGTAGATTTTCTGATGATGCCGATTCTAACAGGTGTGAGGTGATACCTCATTGTAGTTTTGATTTGCATTTCTCTAATAATTAGTGCTGTTGAGCAGCTTTTCATGTGCGTCTTGGCCATCTCTGTGTCTCCTTTGAAGAAACGTCTCTTTAGATCTTCTGCCCATTTTTTTTGGGTTGTTTGTTTTTTTTAATATTAAGCTGCATGAGCTGTTTATATATATTTGGAGATTAAACCTCTGTCCATTGATTCGTCTGCAACGATTTTCGCCCATTCTGAGGGATGCCTTTTTCCATGCCCGTGTTTTTTAACAAAAAAGGAAAGAAAGGAAAAGAAGCAGAACACGAATGTGCGTAAAATATGCCTTTTGAAACGGTCGTTTTGAAATATGGACGTCCTTTGAAATTTTTGGTCGATATGTGACCCCAGGATTTGTTTTCAGGGCAGGTGTCATTTACAGGCCTGCAATGATTTTGAATATCAACTGACCATTAGCGTTGGGATTAAAGCTGCTGTTGTGTGAAACGGCCACAAGGTGGCAGCAGTTCACCCTTACCAAATCTGGTTACTAGGGCAAGAGAGCCTCAGTGGAAGTGGTGTTCTAGATTGGAGTTTAGAATGGAATGTGCCAGGAGAAAGCCCCTCACGTTTGTCTCACTACTTCTTGTTCGTGTTTTTAATTTAATTTTTTTATTTTTTATTACAGCAAGTTTGATTACAATGTTTGGCTTGTTGTAGGTGTGGAAGATGTGGTTCTTTTACACATATACAGATGACTGTTCTTCTTGGGATCCTTTTCCCATGTACGTTATGACAGAATGTTGAGTAGTCCTCTCTTGGTATTCTGTAGGTCTTTGGTGATTATATATGTCACCTGTGTTTGTATATGTCTGTTAACCCCGATATCGTAATGAAACCAATCCTCACACCTTTCCATTGGTGAACCATAAGTTTGTTTAATGAATCTGTGATTGCCCTTCTCCGTGGAAATATCTGCCCTGGTATCCATTTTTAGGTAACACCTATAAGTGATATGATATGATATGTGTCTTTCACTTTCTGACTTACTACAAGTCACGTGATTACTTCTAGACTCATCTACGGTGCTGCAAATGGCATTGTGTCCTTTTTTCCCTTGGCTTCTCTTCTGCCTTAGCGGGGTCCATTTTCAACAATGTGATTCCCTGAGGGTTGTGGATTAGCTGACCTGGGCAGCCTTACCCTGCCGGCCCGCCCTCCCCAGGTGTGCCTCGTTGAGGTCAATATAAACAGAGCTCCAGGCAGCAATAGCCCCTGAAGCTGTGCCTGACTCCATATTCTCTGCCCCGTCAGCAGTCTCGGGGCTGTGCTGGTGGGAGGGAGTGAGGGGCCACAGCTTTGTGGGTGGCCCGGTGTGAGTGGGGTTCTGCTGGCCTTTCTGCAGGAGTTGCCAGGCTGCCGCCTGTAAAGAAGAGGATGTGTCACCCATACCTTCCGCTGGAATTTCTCTCCGGACAGAGGTGAGGAAGGAAAAAAGCAGTGGGGGCCGGGACAGGAGGGGTATCTCAGGCAGGGCAATGGAAAGCTTCTGGAAGAGCGCCAGGGTCCAGGACCACGCTGGCTGGCCTGCAGGCACCAAGTTGGCCTGCGTGCTGTCGCTGGTGTGGCTCCACGGTCCTTCCTCTAGGCTTTCAAGCCCTTGTACATATTCAGGTGTTTTACCTGGAAAGGGTGGGAACAGTTCAGCAGCAGCTGGCCTGGGGCTCAGCTCACGTTTACTCACAGATGCCTCGGCACGGTCCCCCAGCTTTGCAATGAGGACGCTCCTTGCGTGGGGGTTGGGTTGCTGGCTGTATGGGAGATGGTTCCCCACCTCTGACCAATTTCAGAATTGTTTACCACTGGAGCAAGTGCCGTGATAGGGTTTTCCTCTGTATAACTCGTGGGTTCACTTTTTTTTTCTTTTATGTTTCAAGTTAGATGTTATTCCTCTTTTATGTATTTATAGATATAAGCATGGAAATAATTCATTCCTATAAATACATCTGTGTGACGGGAAGAACTTTTTTCTGTTTTATTTTTAAATTTTATTTTTTAAAATTTCGAAATTTTATTTATTTTTTTATACAGCACGTTATTATTAGTTATGTATTTTATGCATATACATGTATACAGGTCAATCCCAAACTCCCAACTCATCCCACCACCACCACCCCATGGCTTCCCACACTTGGTGTCCATACGTTTGTTCTCTACCTCTGTGTCTCTATTTCTTCCCTGCAAACCAGTTCATCTGTACCATTTTTAGGCTCCACATATATGCATTAATATACAATATTTGTTTTCCTCTTTCTGACTTACTTCATTCTGTATGACAGTCTCTCGATCCATCGATGTCTCTACAAATGACCCAGTTTCATTCCTTTTTATGGCCGAGTCGTATTCCATTTTATATATGTACCACATCTTTATCCATTCATCTGTCTGTGGGCATTTAGGTTGCTTCCATTACCTGGCTATTGTAAATAGTGCTGCAACGAACATTGTGGTGAATGTGCCTTTTTGAAATACGGTTTTCTCTGGGTATATGCCCAGAAGTGGGATTGCTGGATCAGATGGTAATTCTATTTCTAGTTATTTTAAGGAAACTCCATACTGTTCTCCATAGGGACTGTATCAATTTACATTCCCACCAATAGTGGAAGAGGGCTCCTTTTGTCCACACCCTCCCCAGAATTGGTTGTTTGTAGATTTTCTGATGATGCCGATTCTAACAGGTGTGAGGTGATACCTCATTGTAGTTTTGATTTGCATTTCTCTAATAATTAGTGCTGTTGAGCAGCTTTTCATGTGCGTCTTGGCCATCTCTGTGTCTCCTTTGAAGAAACGTCTCTTTAGATCTTCTGCCCATTTTTTTTGGGTTGTTTGTTTTTTTTAATATTAAGCTGCATGAGCTGTTTATATATATTTGGAGATTAAACCTCTGTCCATTGATTCGTCTGCAACGATTTTCGCCCATTCTGAGGGATGCCTTTTTCCATGCCCGTGTTTTTTAACAAAAAAGGAAAGAAAGGAAAAGAAGCAGAACACGAATGTGCGTAAAATATGCCTTTTGAAACGGTGGTTTTGAAATATGGACGTCCTTTGAAATTTTTGGTCGATATGTGACCCCAGGATTTGTTTTCAGGGCAGGTGTCATTTACAGGCCTGCAATGATTTTGAATATCAACTGACCATTAGCGTTGGGATTAAAGCTGCTGTTGTGTGAAACGGCCACAAGGTGGCAGCAGTTCACCCTTACCAAATCTGGTTACTAGGGCAAGAGAGCCTCAGTGGAAGTGGTGTTCTAGATTGGAGTTTAGAATGGAATGTGCCAGGAGAAAGCCCCTCACGTTTGTCTCACTACTTCTTGTTCGTGTTTTTAATTTAATTTTTTTATTTTTTATTACAGCAAGTTTGATTACAATGTTTGGCTTGTTGTAGGTGTGGAAGATGTGGTTCTTTTACACATATACAGATGACTGTTCTTCTTGGGATCCTTTTCCCATGTACGTTATGACAGAATGTTGAGTAGTCCTCTCTTGGTATTCTGTAGGTCTTTGGTGATTATATATGTCACCTGTGTTTGTATATGTCTGTTAACCCCGATATCGTAATGAAACCAATCCTCACACCTTTCCATTGGTGAACCATAAGTTTGTTTAATGAATCTGTGATTGCCCTTCTCCGTGGAAATATCTGCCCTGGTATCCATTTTTAGGTAACACCTATAAGTGATATGATATGATATGTGTCTTTCACTTTCTGACTTACTACAAGTCACGTGATTACTTCTAGACTCATCTACGGTGCTGCAAATGGCATTGTGTCCTTTTTTCCCTTGGCTTCTCTTCTGCCTTAGCGGGGTCCATTTTCAACAATGTGATTCCCTGAGGGTTGTGGATTAGCTGACCTGGGCAGCCTTACCCTGCCGGCCCGCCCTCCCCAGGTGTGCCTCGTTGAGGTCAATATAAACAGAGCTCCAGGCAGCAATAGCCCCTGAAGCTGTGCCTGACTCCATATTCTCTGCCCCGTCAGCAGTCTCGGGGCTGTGCTGGTGGGAGGGAGTGAGGGGCCACAGCTTTGTGGGTGGCCCGGTGTGAGTGGGGTTCTGCTGGCCTTTCTGCAGGAGTTGCCAGGCTGCCGCCTGTAAAGAAGAGGATGTGTCACCCATACCTTCCACTGGAATTTCTCTCCGGACAGAGGTGAGGAAGGAAAAAAGCAGTGGGGGCCGGGACAGGAGGGGTATCTCAGGCAGGGCAATGGAAAGCTTCTGGAAGAGCGCCAGGGTCCAGGACCACGCTGGCTGGCCTGCAGGCACCAAGTTGGCCTGCGTGCTGTCGCTGGTGTGGCTCCACGGTCCTTCCTCTAGGCTTTCAAGCCCTTGTACATATTCAGGTGTTTTACCTGGAAAGGGTGGGAACAGTTCAGCAGCAGCTGGCCTGGGGCTCAGCTCACGTTTACTCACAGATGCCTCGGCACGGTCCCCCAGCTTTGCAATGAGGACGCTCCTTGCGTGGGGGTTGGGTTGCTGGCTGTATGGGAGATGGTTCCCCACCTCTGACCAATTTCAGAATTGTTTACCACTGGAGCAAGTGCCGTGATAGGGTTTTCCTCTGTATAACTCGTGGGTTCACTTTTTTTTTCTTTTATGTTTCAAGTTAGATGTTATTCCTCTTTTATGTATTTATAGATATAAGCATGGAAATAATTCATTCCTATAAATACATCTGTGTGACGGGAAGAACTTTTTTCTGTTTTATTTTTAAATTTTATTTTTTAAAATTTCGAAATTTTATTTATTTTTTTATACAGCACGTTATTATTAGTTATGTATTTTATGCATATACATGTATACAGGTCAATCCCAAACTCCCAACTCATCCCACCACCACCACCCCATGGCTTCCCACACTTGGTGTCCATACGTTTGTTCTCTACCTCTGTGTCTCTATTTCTTCCCTGCAAACCAGTTCATCTGTACCATTTTTAGGCTCCACATATATGCATTAATATACAATATTTGTTTTCCTCTTTCTGACTTACTTCATTCTGTATGACAGTCTCTCGATCCATCGATGTCTCTACAAATGACCCAGTTTCATTCCTTTTTATGGCCGAGTCATATTCCATTTTATATATGTACCACATCTTTATCCATTCATCTGTCTGTGGGCATTTAGGTTGCTTCCATTACCTGGCTATTGTAAATAGTGCTGCAACGAACATTGTGGTGAATGTGCCTTTTTGAAATACGGTTTTCTCTGGGTATATGCCCAGAAGTGGGATTGCTGGATCAGATGGTAATTCTATTTCTAGTTATTTTAAGGAAACTCCATACTGTTCTCCATAGGGACTGTATCAATTTACATTCCCACCAATAGTGGAAGAGGGCTCCTTTTGTCCACACCCTCCCCAGAATTGGTTGTTTGTAGATTTTCTGATGATGCCGATTCTAACAGGTGTGAGGTGATACCTCATTGTAGTTTTGATTTGCATTTCTCTAATAATTAGTGCTGTTGAGCAGCTTTTCATGTGCGTCTTGGCCATCTCTGTGTCTCCTTTGAAGAAACGTCTCTTTAGATCTTCTGCCCATTTTTTTTGGGTTGTTTGTTTTTTTAATATTAAGCTGCATGAGCTGTTTATATATATTGGAGATTAAACCTCTGTTCATTGATTCGTCTGCAACGATTTTCGCCCATTCTGAGGGATGCCTTTTTCCATTCCCGTGTTTTTTAACAAAAAAGGAAAGAAAGGAAAAGAAGCAGAACACGAATGTGCGTAAAATATGCCTTTTGAAACGGTGGTTTTGAAATATGGACGTCCTTTGAAATTTTTGGTCGATATGTGACCCCAGGATTTGTTTTCAGGGCAGGTGTCATTTACAGGCCTGCAATGATTTTGAATATCAACTGACCATTAGCGTTGGGATTAAAGCTGCTGTTGTGTGAAACGGCCACAAGGTGGCAGCAGTTCACCCTTACCAAATCTGGTTACTAGGGCAAGAGAGCCTCAGTGGAAGTGGTGTTCTAGATTGGAGTTTAGAATGGAATGTGCCAGGAGAAAGCCCCTCACGTTTGTCTCACTACTTCTTGTTCGTGTTTTTAATTTAAGTTTTTATTTTTTATTACAGCAAGTTTGATTACAATGTTTGGCTTGTTGTAGGTGTGGAAGATGTGGTTCTTTTACACATATACAGATGACTGTTCTTCTTGGGATCCTTTTCCCATGTACGTTATGACAGAATGTTGAGTAGTCCTCTCTTGGTATTCTGTAGGTCTTTGGTGATTATATATGTCACCTGTGTTTGTATATGTCTGTTAACCCCGATATCGTAATGAAACCAATCCTCACACCTTTCCATTGGTGAACCATAAGTTTGTTTAATGAATCTGTGATTGCCCTTCTCCGTGGAAATATCTGCCCTGGTATCCATTTTTAGGTAACACCTACAAGTGATATGATATGATATGTGTCTTTCACTTTCTGACTTACTACAAGTCACGTGATTACTTCTAGACTCATCTACGGTGCTGCAAATGGCATTGTGTCCTTTTTTCCCTTGGCTTCTCTTCTGCCTTAGCGGGGTCCATTTTCAACAATGTGATTCCCTGAGGGTTGTGGATTAGCTGACCTGGGCAGCCTTACCCTGCCGGCCCGCCCTCCCCAGGTGTGCCTCGTTGAGGTCAATATAAACAGAGCTCCAGGCAGCAATAGCCCCTGAAGCTGTGCCTGACTCCATATTCTCTGCCCCGTCAGCAGTCTCGGGGCTGTGCTGGTGGGAGGGAGTGAGGGGCCACAGCTTTGTGGGTGGCCCGGTGTGAGTGGGGTTCTGCTGGCCTTTCTGCAGGAGTTGCCAGGCTGCCGCCTGTAAAGAAGAGGATGTGTCACCCATACCTTCCGCTGGAATTTCTCTCCGGACAGAGGTGAGGAAGGAAAAAAGCAGTGGGGGCCGGGACAGGAGGGGTATCTCAGGCAGGGCAATGGAAAGCTTCTGGAAGAGCGCCAGGGTCCAGGACCACGCTGGCTGGCCTGCAGGCACCAAGTTGGCCTGCGTGCTGTCGCTGGTGTGGCTCCACGGTCCTTTCTCTAGGCTTTCAAGCCCTTGTACATATTCAGGTGTTTTACCTGGAAAGGGTGGGAACAGTTCAGCAGCAGCTGGCCTGGGGCTCAGCTCACGTTTACTCACAGATGCCTCGGCACGGTCCCCCAGCTTTGCAATGAGGACGCTCCTTGCGTGGGGGTTGGGTTGCTGGCTGTATGGGAGATGGTTCCCCACCTCTGACCAATTTCAGAATTGTTTACCACTGGAGCAAGTGCCGTGATAGGGTTTTCCTCTGTATAACTCGTGGGTTCACTTTTTTTTTCTTTTATGTTTCAAGTTAGATGTTATTCCTCTTTTATGTATTTATAGATATAAGCATGGAAATAATTCATTCCTATAAATACATCTGTGTGACGGGAAGAACTTTTTTCTGTTTTATTTTTAATTTTATTTTTTAAAATTTCGAAATTTTATTTATTTTTTTATACAGCACGTTATTATTAGTTATGTATTTTATGCATATACATGTATACAGGTCAATCCCAAACTCCCAACTCATCCCACCACCACCACCCCATGGCTTCCCACACTTGGTGTCCATACGTTTGTTCTCTACCTCTGTGTCTCTATTTCTTCCCTGCAAACCAGTTCATCTGTACCATTTTTAGGCTCCACATATATGCATTAATATACAATATTTGTTTTCCTCTTTCTGACTTACTTCATTCTGTATGACAGTCTCTCGATCCATCGATGTCTCTACAAATGACCCAGTTTCATTCCTTTTTATGGCCGAGTCATATTCCATTTTATATATGTACCACATCTTTATCCATTCATCTGTCTGTGGGCATTTAGGTTGCTTCCATTACCTGGCTATTGTAAATAGTGCTGCAACGAACATTGTGGTGAATGTGCCTTTTTGAAATACGGTTTTCCCTGGGTATATGCCCAGAAGTGGGATTGCTGGATCAGATGGTAATTCTATTTCTAGTTATTTTAAGGAAACTCCATACTGTTCTCCATAGGGACTGTATCAATTTACATTCCCACCAATAGTGGAAGAGGGCTCCTTTTGTCCACACCCTCCCCAGAATTGGTTGTTTGTAGATTTTCTGATGATGCCGATTCTAACAGGTGTGAGGTGATACCTCATTGTAGTTTTGATTTGCATTTCTCTAATAATTAGTGCTGTTGAGCAGCTTTTCATGTGCGTCTTGGCCATCTCTGTGTCTCCTTTGAAGAAACGTCTCTTTAGATCTTCTGCCCATTTTTTTGGGTTGTTTGTTTTTTTAATATTAAGCTGCATGAGCTGTTTATATATATTGGAGATTAAACCTCTGTCCATTGATTCGTCTGCAACGATTTTCGCCCATTCTGAGGGATGCCTTTTTCCATTCCCGTGTTTTTTAACAAAAAAGGAAAGAAAGGAAAAGAAGCAGAACACGAATGTGCATAAAATATGCCTTTTGAAACGGTGGTTTTGAAATATGGACGTCCTTTGAAATTTTTGGTCGATATGTGACCCCAGGATTTGTTTTCAGGGCAGGTGTCATTTACAGGCCTGCAATGATTTTGAATATCAACTGACCATTAGCGTTGGGATTAAAGCTGCTGTTGTGTGAAACGGCCACAAGGTGGCAGCAGTTCACCCTTACCAAATCTGGTTACTAGGGCAAGAGAGCCTCAGTGGAAGTGGTGTTCTAGATTGGAGTTTAGAATGGAATGTGCCAGGAGAAAGCCCCTCACGTTTGTCTCACTACTTCTTGTTCGTGTTTTTAATTTAAGTTTTTATTTTTTATTACAGCAAGTTTGATTACAATGTTTGGCTTGTTGTAGGTGTGGAAGATGTGGTTCTTTTACACATATACAGATGACTGTTCTTCTTGGGATCCTTTTCCCATGTACGTTATGACAGAATGTTGAGTAGTCCTCTCTTGGTATTCTGTAGGTCTTTGGTGATTATATATGTCACCTGTGTTTGTATATGTCTGTTAACCCCGATATCGTAATGAAACCAATCCTCACACCTTTCCATTGGTGAACCATAAGTTTGTTTAATGAATCTGTGATTGCCCTTCTCCGTGGAAATATCTGCCCTGGTATCCATTTTTAGGTAACACCTACAAGTGATATGATATGATATGTGTCTTTCACTTTCTGACTTACTACAAGTCACGTGATTACTTCTAGACTCATCTACGGTGCTGCAAATGGCATTGTGTCCTTTTTTCCCTTGGCTTCTCTTCTGCCTTAGCGGGGTCCATTTTCAACAATGTGATTCCCTGAGGGTTGTGGATTAGCTGACCTGGGCAGCCTTACCCTGCCGGCCCGCCCTCCCCAGGTGTGCCTCGTTGAGGTCAATATAAACAGAGCTCCAGGCAGCAATAGCCCCTGAAGCTGTGCCTGACTCCATATTCTCTGCCCCGTCAGCAGTCTCGGGGCTGTGCTGGTGGGAGGGAGTGAGGGGCCACAGCTTTGTGGGTGGCCCGGTGTGAGTGGGGTTCTGCTGGCCTTTCTGCAGGAGTTGCCAGGCTGCCGCCTGTAAAGAAGAGGATGTGTCACCCATACCTTCCGCTGGAATTTCTCTCCGGACAGAGGTGAGGAAGGAAAAAAGCAGTGGGGGCCGGGACAGGAGGGGTATCTCAGGCAGGGCAATGGAAAGCTTCTGGAAGAGCGCCAGGGTCCAGGACCACGCTGGCTGGCCTGCAGGCACCAAGTTGGCCTGCGTGCTGTCGCTGGTGTGGCTCCACGGTCCTTTCTCTAGGCTTTCAAGCCCTTGTACATATTCAGGTGTTTTACCTGGAAAGGGTGGGAACAGTTCAGCAGCAGCTGGCCTGGGGCTCAGCTCACGTTTACTCACAGATGCCTCGGCACGGTCCCCCAGCTTTGCAATGAGGACGCTCCTTGCGTGGGGGTTGGGTTGCTGGCTGTATGGGAGATGGTTCCCCACCTCTGACCAATTTCAGAATTGTTTACCACTGGAGCAAGTGCCGTGATAGGGTTTTCCTCTGTATAACTCGTGGGTTCACTTTTTTTTTCTTTTATGTTTCAAGTTAGATGTTATTCCTCTTTTATGTATTTATAGATATAAGCATGGAAATAATTCATTCCTATAAATACATCTGTGTGACGGGAAGAACTTTTTTCTGTTTTATTTTTAAATTTTATTTTTTAAAATTTTGAAATTTTATTTATTTTTTTATACAGCACGTTATTATTAGTTATGTATTTTATGCATATACATGTATACAGGTCAATCCCAAACTCCCAACTCATCCCACCACCACCACCCCATGGCTTCCCACACTTGGTGTCCATACGTTTGTTCTCTACCTCTGTGTCTCTATTTCTTCCCTGCAAACCAGTTCATCTGTACCATTTTTAGGCTCCACATATATGCATTAATATACAATATTTGTTTTCCTCTTTCTGACTTACTTCATTCTGTATGACAGTCTCTCGATCCATCGATGTCTCTACAAATGACCCAGTTTCATTCCTTTTTATGGCCGAGTCATATTCCATTTTATATATGTACCACATCTTTATCCATTCATCTGTCTGTGGGCATTTAGGTTGCTTCCATTACCTGGCTATTGTAAATAGTGCTGCAACGAACATTGTGGTGAATGTGCCTTTTTGAAATACGGTTTTCTCTGGGTATATGCCCAGAAGTGGGATTGCTGGATCAGATGGTAATTCTATTTCTAGTTATTTTAAGGAAACTCCATACTGTTCTCCATAGGGACTGTATCAATTTACATTCCCACCAATAGTGGAAGAGGGCTCCTTTTGTCCACACCCTCCCCAGAATTGGTTGTTTGTAGATTTTCTGATGATGCCGATTCTAACAGGTGTGAGGTGATACCTCATTGTAGTTTTGATTTGCATTTCTCTAATAATTAGTGCTGTTGAGCAGCTTTTCATGTGCGTCTTGGCCATCTCTGTGTCTCCTTTGAAGAAACGTCTCTTTAGATCTTCTGCCCATTTTTTTTGGGTTGTTTGTTTTTTTTAATATTAAGCTGCATGAGCTGTTTATATATATTGGAGATTAAACCTCTGTCCATTGATTCGTCTGCAACGATTTTCGCCCATTCTGAGGGATGCCTTTTTCCATTCCCGTGTTTTTTAACAAAAAAGGAAAGAAAGGAAAAGAAGCAGAACACGAATGTGCGTAAAATATGCCTTTTGAAACGGTGGTTTTGAAATATGGACGTCCTTTGAAATTTTTGGTCGATATGTGACCCCAGGATTTGTTTTCAGGGCAGGTGTCATTTACAGGCCTGCAATGATTTTGAATATCAACTGACCATTAGCGTTGGGATTAAAGCTGCTGTTGTGTGAAACGGCCACAAGGTGGCAGCAGTTCACCCTTACCAAATCTGGTTACTAGGGCAAGAGAGCCTCAGTGGAAGTGGTGTTCTAGATTGGAGTTTAGAATGGAATGTGCCAGGAGAAAGCCCCTCACGTTTGTCTCACTACTTCTTGTTCGTGTTTTTAATTTAATTTTTTATTTTTTATTACAGCAAGTTTGATTACAATGTTTGGCTTGTTGTAGGTGTGGAAGATGTGGTTCTTTTACACATATACAGATGACTGTTCTTCTTGGGATCCTTTTCCCATGTACGTTATGACAGAATGTTGAGTAGTCCTCTCTTGGTATTCTGTAGGTCTTTGGTGATTATATATGTCACCTGTGTTTGTATATGTCTGTTAACCCCGATATCGTAATGAAACCAATCCTCACACCTTTCCATTGGTGAACCATAAGTTTGTTTAATGAATCTGTGATTGCCCTTCTCCGTGGAAATATCTGCCCTGGTATCCATTTTTAGGTAACACCTATAAGTGATATGATATGATATGTGTCTTTCACTTTCTGACTTACTACAAGTCACGTGATTACTTCTAGACTCATCTACGGTGCTGCAAATGGCATTGTGTCCTTTTTTCCCTTGGCTTCTCTTCTGCCTTAGCGGGGTCCATTTTCAACAATGTGATTCCCTGAGGGTTGTGGATTAGCTGACCTGGGCAGCCTTACCCTGCCGGCCCGCCCTCCCCAGGTGTGCCTCGTTGAGGTCAATATAAACAGAGCTCCAGGCAGCAATAGCCCCTGAAGCTGTGCCTGACTCCATATTCTCTGCCCCGTCAGCAGTCTCGGGGCTGTGCTGGTGGGAGGGAGTGAGGGGCCACAGCTTTGTGGGTGGCCCGGTGTGAGTGGGGTTCTGCTGGCCTTTCTGCAGGAGTTGCCAGGCTGCCGCCTGTAAAGAAGAGGATGTGTCACCCATACCTTCCGCTGGAATTTCTCTCCGGACAGAGGTGAGGAAGGAAAAAAGCAGTGGGGGCCGGGACAGGAGGGGTATCTCAGGCAGGGCAATGGAAAGCTTCTGGAAGAGCGCCAGGGTCCAGGACCACGCTGGCTGGCCTGCAGGCACCAAGTTGGCCTGCGTGCTGTCGCTGGTGTGGCTCCACGGTCCTTCCTCTAGGCTTTCAAGCCCTTGTACATATTCAGGTGTTTTACCTGGAAAGGGTGGGAACAGTTCAGCAGCAGCTGGCCTGGGGCTCAGCTCACGTTTACTCACAGATGCCTCGGCACGGTCCCCCAGCTTTGCAATGAGGACGCTCCTTGCGTGGGGGTTGGGTTGCTGGCTGTATGGGAGATGGTTCCCCACCTCTGACCAATTTCAGAATTGTTTACCACTGGAGCAAGTGCCGTGATAGGGTTTTCCTCTGTATAACTCGTGGGTTCACTTTTTTTTTCTTTTATGTTTCAAGTTAGATGTTATTCCTCTTTTATGTATTTATAGATATAAGCATGGAAATAATTCATTCCTATAAATACATCTGTGTGACGGGAAGAACTTTTTTCTGTTTTATTTTTAAATTTTATTTTTTAAAATTTCGAAATTTTATTTATTTTTTTATACAGCACGTTATTATTAGTTATGTATTTTATGCATATACATGTATACAGGTCAATCCCAAACTCCCAACTCATCCCACCACCACCACCCCATGGCTTCCCACACTTGGTGTCCATACGTTTGTTCTCTACCTCTGTGTCTCTATTTCTTCCCTGCAAACCAGTTCATCTGTACCATTTTTAGGCTCCACATATATGCATTAATATACAATATTTGTTTTCCTCTTTCTGACTTACTTCATTCTGTATGACAGTCTCTCGATCCATCGATGTCTCTACAAATGACCCAGTTTCATTCCTTTTTATGGCCGAGTCATATTCCATTTTATATATGTACCACATCTTTATCCATTCATCTGTCTGTGGGCATTTAGGTTGCTTCCATTACCTGCCTATTGTAAATAGTGCTGCAACGAACATTGTGGTGAATGTGCCTTTTTGAAATACGGTTTTCTCTGGGTATATGCCCAGAAGTGGGATTGCTGGATCAGATGGTAATTCTATTTCTAGTTATTTTAAGGAAACTCCATACTGTTCTCCATAGGGACTGTATCAATTTACATTCCCACCAATAGTGGAAGAGGGCTCCTTTTGTCCACACCCTCCCCAGAATTGGTTGTTTGTAGATTTTCTGATGATGCCGATTCTAACAGGTGTGAGGTGATACCTCATTGTAGTTTTGATTTGCATTTCTCTAATAATTAGTGCTGTTGAGCAGCTTTTCATGTGCGTCTTGGCCATCTCTGTGTCTCCTTTGAAGAAACGTCTCTTTAGATCTTCTGCCCATTTTTTTTGGGTTGTTTGTTTTTTTTAATATTAAGCTGCATGAGCTGTTTATATATATTGGAGATTAAACCTCTGTCCATTGATTCGTCTGCAACGATTTTCGCCCATTCTGAGGGATGCCTTTTTCCATTCCCGTGTTTTTTAACAAAAAAGGAAAGAAAGGAAAAGAAGCAGAACACGAATGTGCGTAAAATATGCCTTTTGAAACGGTGGTTTTGAAATATGGACGTCCTTTGAAATTTTTGGTCGATATGTGACCCCAGGATTTGTTTTCAGGGCAGGTGTCATTTACAGGCCTGCAATGATTTTGAATATCAACTGACCATTAGCGTTGGGATTAAAGCTGCTGTTGTGTGAAACGGCCACAAGGTGGCAGCAGTTCACCCTTACCAAATCTGGTTACTAGGGCAAGAGAGCCTCAGTGGAAGTGGTGTTCTAGATTGGAGTTTAGAATGGAATGTGCCAGGAGAAAGCCCCTCACGTTTGTCTCACTACTTCTTGTTCGTGTTTTTAATTTAATTTTTTTATTTTTTATTACAGCAAGTTTGATTACAATGTTTGGCTTGTTGTAGGTGTGGAAGATGTGGTTCTTTTACACATATACAGATGACTGTTCTTCTTGGGATCCTTTTCCCATGTACGTTATGACAGAATGTTGAGTAGTCCTCTCTTGGTATTCTGTAGGTCTTTGGTGATTATATATGTCACCTGTGTTTGTATATGTCTGTTAACCCCGATATCGTAATGAAACCAATCCTCACACCTTTCCATTGGTGAACCATAAGTTTGTTTAATGAATCTGTGATTGCCCTTCTCCGTGGAAATATCTGCCCTGGTATCCATTTTTAGGTAACACCTATAAGTGATATGATATGATATGTGTCTTTCACTTTCTGACTTACTACAAGTCACGTGATTACTTCTAGACTCATCTACGGTGCTGCAAATGGCATTGTGTCCTTTTTTCCCTTGGCTTCTCTTCTGCCTTAGCGGGGTCCATTTTCAACAATGTGATTCCCTGAGGGTTGTGGATTAGCTGACCTGGGCAGCCTTACCCTGCCGGCCCGCCCTCCCCAGGTGTGCCTCGTTGAGGTCAATATAAACAGAGCTCCAGGCAGCAATAGCCCCTGAAGCTGTGCCTGACTCCATATTCTCTGCCCCGTCAGCAGTCTCGGGGCTGTGCTGGTGGGAGGGAGTGAGGGGCCACAGCTTTGTGGGTGGCCCGGTGTGAGTGGGGTTCTGCTGGCCTTTCTGCAGGAGTTGCCAGGCTGCCGCCTGTAAAGAAGAGGATGTGTCACCCATACCTTCCGCTGGAATTTCTCTCCGGACAGAGGTGAGGAAGGAAAAAAGCAGTGGGGGCCGGGACAGGAGGGGTATCTCAGGCAGGGCAATGGAAAGCTTCTGGAAGAGCGCCAGGGTCCAGGACCACGCTGGCTGGCCTGCAGGCACCAAGTTGGCCTGCGTGCTGTCGCTGGTGTGGCTCCACGGTCCTTCCTCTAGGCTTTCAAGCCCTTGTACATATTCAGGTGTTTTACCTGGAAAGGGTGGGAACAGTTCAGCAGCAGCTGGCCTGGGGTTCAGCTCACGTTTACTCACAGATGCCTCGGCACGGTCCCCCAGCTTTGCAATGAGGACGCTCCTTGCGTGGGGGTTGGGTTGCTGGCTGTATGGGAGATGGTTCCCCACCTCTGACCAATTTCAGAATTGTTTACCACTGGAGCAAGTGCCGTGATAGGGTTTTCCTCTGTATAACTCGTGGGTTCACTTTTTTTTTCTTTTATGTTTCAAGTTAGATGTTATTCCTCTTTTATGTATTTATAGATATAAGCATGGAAATAATTCATTCCTATAAATACATCTGTGTGACGGGAAGAACTTTTTTCTGTTTTATTTTTAAATTTTATTTTTTAAAATTTCGAAATTTTATTTATTTTTTTATACAGCACGTTATTATTAGTTATGTATTTTATGCATATACATGTATACAGGTCAATCCCAAACTCCCAACTCATCCCACCACCACCACCCCATGGCTTCCCACACTTGGTGTCCATACGTTTGTTCTCTACCTCTGTGTCTCTATTTCTTCCCTGCAAACCAGTTCATCTGTACCATTTTTAGGCTCCACATATATGCATTAATATACAATATTTGTTTTCCTCTTTCTGACTTACTTCATTCTGTATGACAGTCTCTCGATCCATCGATGTCTCTACAAATGACCCAGTTTCATTCCTTTTTATGGCCGAGTCATATTCCATTTTATATATGTACCACATCTTTATCCATTCATCTGTCTGTGGGCATTTAGGTTGCTTCCATTACCTGGCTATTGTAAATAGTGCTGCAACGAACATTGTGGTGAATGTGCCTTTTTGAAATACGGTTTTCTCTGGGTATATGCCCAGAAGTGGGATTGCTGGATCAGATGGTAATTCTATTTCTAGTTATTTTAAGGAAACTCCATACTGTTCTCCATAGGGACTGTATCAATTTACATTCCCACCAATAGTGGAAGAGGGCTCCTTTTGTCCACACCCTCCCCAGAATTGGTTGTTTGTAGATTTTCTGATGATGCCGATTCTAACAGGTGTGAGGTGATACCTCATTGTAGTTTTGATTTGCATTTCTCTAATAATTAGTGCTGTTGAGCAGCTTTTCATGTGCGTCTTGGCCATCTCTGTGTCTCCTTTGAAGAAACGTCTCTTTAGATCTTCTGCCCATTTTTTTTGGGTTGTTTGTTTTTTTTAATATTAAGCTGCATGAGCTGTTTATATATATTGGAGATTAAACCTCTGTCCATTGATTCGTCTGCAACGATTTTCGCCCATTCTGAGGGATGCCTTTTTCCATTCCCGTGTTTTTTAACAAAAAAGGAAAGAAAGGAAAAGAAGCAGAACACGAATGTGCGTAAAATATGCCTTTTGAAACGGTGGTTTTGAAATATGGACGTCCTTTGAAATTTTTGGTCGATATGTGACCCCAGGATTTGTTTTCAGGGCAGGTGTCATTTACAGGCCTGCAATGATTTTGAATATCAACTGACCATTAGCGTTGGGATTAAAGCTGCTGTTGTGTGAAACGGCCACAAGGTGGCAGCAGTTCACCCTTACCAAATCTGGTTACTAGGGCAAGAGAGCCTCAGTGGAAGTGGTGTTCTAGATTGGAGTTTAGAATGGAATGTGCCAGGAGAAAGCCCCTCACGTTTGTCTCACTACTTCTTGTTCGTGTTTTTAATTTAATTTTTTTATTTTTTATTACAGCAAGTTTGATTACAATGTTTGGCTTGTTGTAGGTGTGGAAGATGTGGTTCTTTTACACATATACAGATGACTGTTCTTCTTGGGATCCTTTTCCCATGTACGTTATGACAGAATGTTGAGTAGTCCTCTCTTGGTATTCTGTAGGTCTTTGGTGATTATATATGTCACCTGTGTTTGTATATGTCTGTTAACCCCGATATCGTAATGAAACCAATCCTCACACCTTTCCATTGGTGAACCATAAGTTTGTTTAATGAATCTGTGATTGCCCTTCTCCGTGGAAATATCTGCCCTGGTATCCATTTTTAGGTAACACCTATAAGTGATATGATATGATATGTGTCTTTCACTTTCTGACTTACTACAAGTCACGTGATTACTTCTAGACTCATCTACGGTGCTGCAAATGGCATTGTGTCCTTTTTTCCCTTGGCTTCTCTTCTGCCTTAGCGGGGTCCATTTTCAACAATGTGATTCCCTGAGGGTTGTGGATTAGCTGACCTGGGCAGCCTTACCCTGCCGGCCCGCCCTCCCCAGGTGTGCCTCGTTGAGGTCAATATAAACAGAGCTCCAGGCAGCAATAGCCCCTGAAGCTGTGCCTGACTCCATATTCTCTGCCCCGTCAGCAGTCTCGGGGCTGTGCTGGTGGGAGGGAGTGAGGGGCCACAGCTTTGTGGGTGGCCCGGTGTGAGTGGGGTTCTGCTGGCCTTTCTGCAGGAGTTGCCAGGCTGCCGCCTGTAAAGAAGAGGATGTGTCACCCATACCTTCCGCTGGAATTTCTCTCCGGACAGAGGTGAGGAAGGAAAAAAGCAGTGGGGGCCGGGACAGGAGGGGTATCTCAGGCAGGGCAATGGAAAGCTTCTGGAAGAGCGCCAGGGTCCAGGACCACGCTGGCTGGCCTGCAGGCACCAAGTTGGCCTGCGTGCTGTCGCTGGTGTGGCTCCACGGTCCTTCCTCTAGGCTTTCAAGCCCTTGTACATATTCAGGTGTTTTACCTGGAAAGGGTGGGAACAGTTCAGCAGCAGCTGGCCTGGGGTTCAGCTCACGTTTACTCACAGATGCCTCGGCACGGTCCCCCAGCTTTGCAATGAGGACGCTCCTTGCGTGGGGGTTGGGTTGCTGGCTGTATGGGAGATGGTTCCCCACCTCTGACCAATTTCAGAATTGTTTACCACTGGAGCAAGTGCCGTGATAGGGTTTTCCTCTGTATAACTCGTGGGTTCACTTTTTTTTTCTTTTATGTTTCAAGTTAGATGTTATTCCTCTTTTATGTATTTATAGATATAAGCATGGAAATAATTCATTCCTATAAATACATCTGTGTGACGGGAAGAACTTTTTTCTGTTTTATTTTTAAATTTTATTTTTTAAAATTTCGAAATTTTATTTATTTTTTTATACAGCACGTTATTATTAGTTATGTATTTTATGCATATACATGTATACAGGTCAATCCCAAACTCCCAACTCATCCCACCACCACCACCCCATGGCTTCCCACACTTGGTGTCCATACGTTTGTTCTCTACCTCTGTGTCTCTATTTCTTCCCTGCAAACCAGTTCATCTGTACCATTTTTAGGCTCCACATATATGCATTAATATACAATATTTGTTTTCCTCTTTCTGACTTACTTCATTCTGTATGACAGTCTCTCGATCCATCGATGTCTCTACAAATGACCCAGTTTCATTCCTTTTTATGGCCGAGTCATATTCCATTTTATATATGTACCACATCTTTATCCATTCATCTGTCTGTGGGCATTTAGGTTGCTTCCATTACCTGGCTATTGTAAATAGTGCTGCAACGAACATTGTGGTGAATGTGCCTTTTTGAAATACGGTTTTCTCTGGGTATATGCCCAGAAGTGGGATTGCTGGATCAGATGGTAATTCTATTTCTAGTTATTTTAAGGAAACTCCATACTGTTCTCCATAGGGACTGTATCAATTTACATTCCCACCAATAGTGGAAGAGGGCTCCTTTTGTCCACACCCTCCCCAGAATTGGTTGTTTGTAGATTTTCTGATGATGCCGATTCTAACAGGTGTGAGGTGATACCTCATTGTACTTTTGATTTGCATTTCTCTAATAATTAGTGCTGTTGAGCAGCTTTTCATGTGCGTCTTGGCCATCTCTGTGTCTCCTTTGAAGAAACGTCTCTTTAGATCTTCTGCCCATTTTTTTTGGGTTGTTTGTTTTCTTAATATTAAGCTGCATGAGCTGTTTATATATATTGGAGATTAAACCTCTGTCCATTGATTCGTCTGCAACGATTTTCGCCCATTCTGAGGGATGCCTTTTTCCATTCCCGTGTTTTTTAACAAAAAAGGAAAGAAAGGAAAAGAAGCAGAACACGAATGTGCGTAAAATATGCCTTTTGAAACGGTCGTTTTGAAATATGGACGTCCTTTGAAATTTTTGGTCGATATGTGACCCCAGGATTTGTTTTCAGGGCAGGTGTCATTTACAGGCCTGCAATGATTTTGAATATCAACTGACCATTAGCGTTGGGATTAAAGCTGCTGTTGTGTGAAACGGCCACAAGGTGGCAGCAGTTCACTCTTACCAAATCTGGTTACTAGGGCAAGAGAGCCTCAGTGGAAGTGGTGTTCTAGATTGGAGTTTAGAATGGAATGTGCCAGGAGAAAGCCCCTCACGTTTGTCTCACTACTTCTTGTTCGTGTTTTTAATTTAATTTTTTTATTTTTTATTACAGCAAGTTTGATTACAATGTTTGGCTTGTTGTAGGTGTGGAAGATGTGGTTCTTTTACACATATACAGATGACTGTTCTTCTTGGGATCCTTTTCCCATGTACGTTATGACAGAATGTTGAGTAGTCCTCTCTTGGTATTCTGTAGGTCTTTGGTGATTATATATGTCACCTGTGTTTGTATATGTCTGTTAACCCCGATATCGTAATGAAACCAATCCTCACACCTTTCCATTGGTGAACCATAAGTTTGTTTAATGAATCTGTGATTGCCCTTCTCCGTGGAAATATCTGCCCTGGTATCCATTTTTAGGTAACACCTACAAGTGATATGATATGATATGTGTCTTTCACTTTCTGACTTACTACAAGTCACGTGATTACTTCTAGACTCATCTACGGTGCTGCAAATGGCATTGTGTCCTTTTTTCCCTTGGCTTCTCTTCTGCCTTAGCGGGGTCCATTTTCAACAATGTGATTCCCTGAGGGTTGTGGATTAGCTGACCTGGGCAGCCTTACCCTGCCGGCCCGCCCTCCCCAGGTGTGCCTCGTTGAGGTCAATATAAACAGAGCTCCAGGCAGCAATAGCCCCTGAAGCTGTGCCTGACTCCATATTCTCTGCCCCGTCAGCAGTCTCGGGGCTGTGCTGGTGGGAGGGAGTGAGGGGCCACAGCTTTGTGGGTGGCCCGGTGTGAGTGGGGTTCTGCTGGCCTTTCTGCAGGAGTTGCCAGGCTGCCGCCTGTAAAGAAGAGGATGTGTCACCCATACCTTCCGCTGGAATTTCTCTCCGGACAGAGGTGAGGAAGGAAAAAAGCAGTGGGGGCCGGGACAGGAGGGGTATCTCAGGCAGGGCAATGGAAAGCTTCTGGAAGAGCGCCAGGGTCCAGGACCACGCTGGCTGGCCTGCAGGCACCAAGTTGGCCTGCGTGCTGTCGCTGGTGTGGCTCCACGGTCCTTCCTCTAGGCTTTCAAGCCCTTGTACATATTCAGGTGTTTTACCTGGAAAGGGTGGGAACAGTTCAGCAGCAGCTGGCCTGGGGCTCAGCTCACGTTTACTCACAGATGCCTCGGCACGGTCCCCCAGCTTTGCAATGAGGACGCTCCTTGCGTGGGGGTTGGGTTGCTGGCTGTATGGGAGATGGTTCCCCACCTCTGACCAATTTCAGAATTGTTTACCACTGGAGCAAGTGCCGTGATAGGGTTTTCCTCTGTATAACTCGTGGGTTCACTTTTTTTTTCTTTTATGTTTCAAGTTAGATGTTATTCCTCTTTTATGTATTTATAGATATAAGCATGGAAATAATTCATTCCTATAAATACATCTGTGTGACGGGAAGAACTTTTTTCTGTTTTATTTTTAAATTTTATTTTTTAAAATTTCGAAATTTTATTTATTTTTTTATACAGCACGTTATTATTAGTTATGTATTTTATGCATATACATGTATACAGGTCAATCCCAAACTCCCAACTCATCCCACCACCACCACCCCATGGCTTCCCACACTTGGTGTCCATACGTTTGTTCTCTACCTCTGTGTCTCTATTTCTTCCCTGCAAACCAGTTCATCTGTACCATTTTTAGGCTCCACATATATGCATTAATATACAATATTTGTTTTCCTCTTTCTGACTTACTTCATTCTGTATGACAGTCTCTCGATCCATCGATGTCTCTACAAATGACCCAGTTTCATTCCTTTTTATGGCCGAGTCATATTCCATTTTATATATGTACCACATCTTTATCCATTCATCTGTCTGTGGGCATTTAGGTTGCTTCCATTACCTGGCTATTGTAAATAGTGCTGCAACGAACATTGTGGTGAATGTGCCTTTTTGAAATACGGTTTTCTCTGGGTATATGCCCAGAAGTGGGATTGCTGGATCAGATGGTAATTCTATTTCTAGTTATTTTAAGGAAACTCCATACTGTTCTCCATAGGGACTGTATCAATTTACATTCCCACCAATAGTGGAAGAGGGCTCCTTTTGTCCACACCCTCCCCAGAATTGGTTGTTTGTAGATTTTCTGATGATGCCGATTCTAACAGGTGTGAGGTGATACCTCATTGTAGTTTTGATTTGCATTTCTCTAATAATTAGTGCTGTTGAGCAGCTTTTCATGTGCGTCTTGGCCATCTCTGTGTCTCCTTTGAAGAAACGTCTCTTTAGATCTTCTGCCCATTTTTTTTGGGTTGTTTGTTTTCTTAATATTAAGCTGCATGAGCTGTTTATATATATTGGAGATTAAACCTCTGTCCATTGATTCGTCTGCAACGATTTTCGCCCATTCTGAGGGATGCCTTTTTCCATTCCCGTGTTTTTTAACAAAAAAGGAAAGAAAGGAAAAGAAGCAGAACACGAATGTGCGTAAAATATGCCTTTTGAAACGGTCGTTTTGAAATATGGACGTCCTTTGAAATTTTTGGTCGATATGTGACCCCAGGATTTGTTTTCAGGGCAGGTGTCATTTACAGGCCTGCAATGATTTTGAATATCAACTGACCATTAGCGTTGGGATTAAAGCTGCTGTTGTGTGAAACGGCCACAAGGTGGCAGCAGTTCACTCTTACCAAATCTGGTTACTAGGGCAAGAGAGCCTCAGTGGAAGTGGTGTTCTAGATTGGAGTTTAGAATGGAATGTGCCAGGAGAAAGCCCCTCACGTTTGTCTCACTACTTCTTGTTCGTGTTTTTAATTTAATTTTTTTATTTTTTATTACAGCAAGTTTGATTACAATGTTTGGCTTGTTGTAGGTGTGGAAGATGTGGTTCTTTTACACATATACAGATGACTGTTCTTCTTGGGATCCTTTTCCCATGTACGTTATGACAGAATGTTGAGTAGTCCTCTCTTGGTATTCTGTAGGTCTTTGGTGATTATATATGTCACCTGTGTTTGTATATGTCTGTTAACCCCGATATCATAATGAAACCAATCCTCACACCTTTCCATTGGTGAACCATAAGTTTGTTTAATGAATCTGTGATTGCCCTTCTCCGTGGAAATATCTGCCCTGGTATCCATTTTTAGGTAACACCTACAAGTGATATGATATGATATGTGTCTTTCACTTTCTGACTTACTACAAGTCACGTGATTACTTCTAGACTCATCTACGGTGCTGCAAATGGCATTGTGTCCTTTTTTCCCTTGGCTTCTCTTCTGCCTTAGCGGGGTCCATTTTCAACAATGTGATTCCCTGAGGGTTGTGGATTAGCTGACCTGGGCAGCCTTACCCTGCCGGCCCGCCCTCCCCAGGTGTGCCTCGTTGAGGTCAATATAAACAGAGCTCCAGGCAGCAATAGCCCCTGAAGCTGTGCCTGACTCCATATTCTCTGCCCCGTCAGCAGTCTCGGGGCTGTGCTGGTGGGAGGGAGTGAGGGGCCACAGCTTTGTGGGTGGCCCGGTGTGAGTGGGGTTCTGTTGGCCTTTCTGCAGGAGTTGCCAGGCTGCCGCCTGTAAAGAAGAGGATGTGTCACCCATACCTTCCGCTGGAATTTCTCTCCGGACAGAGGTGAGGAAGGAAAAAAGCAGTGGGGGCCGGGACAGGAGGGGTATCTCAGGCAGGGCAATGGAAAGCTTCTGGAAGAGCGCCAGGGTCCAGGACCACGCTGGCTGGCCTGCAGGCACCAAGTTGGCCTGCGTGCTGTCGCTGGTGTGGCTCCACGGTCCTTCCTCTAGGCTTTCAAGCCCTTGTACATATTCAGGTGTTTTACCTGGAAAGGGTGGGAACAGTTCAGCAGCAGCTGGCCTGGGGCTCAGCTCACGTTTACTCACAGATGCCTCGGCACGGTCCCCCAGCTTTGCAATGAGGACGCTCCTTGCGTGGGGGTTGGGTTGCTGGCTGTATGGGAGATGGTTCCCCACCTCTGACCAATTTCAGAATTGTTTACCACTGGAGCAAGTGCCGTGATAGGGTTTTCCTTTGTATAACTCGTGGGTTCACTTTTTTTTTCTTTTATGTTTCAAGTTAGATGTTATTCCTCTTTTATGTATTTATAGATATAAGCATGGAAATAATTCATTCCTATAAATACATCTGTGTGACGGGAAGAACTTTTTTCTGTTTTATTTTTAAATTTTATTTTTTAAAATTTCGAAATTTTATTTATTTTTTTATACAGCACGTTATTATTAGTTATGTATTTTATGCATATACATGTATACAGGTCAATCCCAAACTCCCAACTCATCCCACCACCACCACCCCATGGCTTCCCACACTTGGTGTCCATACGTTTGTTCTCTACCTCTGTGTCTCTATTTCTTCGCTGCAAACCATTTCATCTGTACCATTTTTAAGCTCCACATATATGCATTAATATACAATATTTGTTTTCCTCTTTCTGACTTACTTCATTCTGTATGACAGTCTCTCGATCCATCGATGTCTCTACAAATGACCCAGTTTCATTCCTTTTTATGGCCGAGTAATATTCCATTTTATATATGTACCACATCTTTATCCATTCATCTGTCTGTGGGCATTTAGGTTGCTTCCATTACCTGGCTATTGTAAATAGTGCTGCAACGAACATTGTGGTGAATGTGCCTTTTTGAAATACGGTTTTCTCTGGGTATATGCCCAGAAGTGGGATTGCTGGATCAGATGGTAATTCTATTTCTAGTTATTTTAAGGAAACTCCATACTGTTCTCCATAGGGACTGTATCAATTTACATTCCCACCAATAGTGGAAGAGGGCTCCTTTTGTCCACACCCTCCCCAGAATTGGTTGTTTGTAGATTTTCTGATGATGCCGATTCTAACAGGTGTGAGGTGATACCTCATTGTAGTTTTGATTTGCATTTCTCTAATAATTAGTGCTGTTGAGCAGCTTTTCATGTGCGTCTTGGCCATCTCTGTGTCTCCTTTGAAGAAACGTCTCTTTAGATCTTCTGCCCATTTTTTTTTGGGTTGTTTGTTTTCTTAATATTAAGCTGCATGAGCTGTTTATATATATTGGAGATTAAACCTCTGTCCATTGATTCGTCTGCAACGATTTTCGCCCATTCTGAGGGATGCCTTTTTCCATTCCCGTGTTTTTTAACAAAAAAGGAAAGAAAGGAAAAGAAGCAGAACACGAATGTGCGTAAAATATGCCTTTTGAAACGGTCGTTTTGAAATATGGACGTCCTTTGAAATTTTTGGTCGATATGTGACCCCAGGATTTGTTTTCAGGGCAGGTGTCATTTACAGGCCTGCAATGATTTTGAATATCAACTGACCATTAGCGTTGGGATTAAAGCTGCTGTTGTGTGAAACGGCCACAAGGTGGCAGCAGTTCACTCTTACCAAATCTGGTTACTAGGGCAAGAGAGCCTCAGTGGAAGTGGTGTTCTAGATTGGAGTTTAGAATGGAATGTGCCAGGAGAAAGCCCCTCACGTTTGTCTCACTACTTCTTGTTCGTGTTTTTAATTTAATTTTTTTATTTTTTATTACAGCAAGTTTGATTACAATGTTTGGCTTGTTGTAGGTGTGGAAGATGTGGTTCTTTTACACATATACAGATGACTGTTCTTCTTGGGATCCTTTTCCCATGTACGTTATGACAGAATGTTGAGTAGTCCTCTCTTGGTATTCTGTAGGTCTTTGGTGATTATATATGTCACCTGTGTTTGTATATGTCTGTTAACCCCGATATCGTAATGAAACCAATCCTCACACCTTTCCATTGGTGAACCATAAGTTTGTTTAATGAATCTGTGATTGCCCTTCTCCGTGGAAATATCTGCCCTGGTATCCATTTTTAGGTAACACCTATAAGTGATATGATATGATATGTGTCTTTCACTTTCTGACTTACTACAAGTCACGTGATTACTTCTAGACTCATCTACGGTGCTGCAAATGGCATTGTGTCCTTTTTTCCCTTGGCTTCTCTTCTGCCTTAGCGGGGTCCATTTTCAACAATGTGATTCCCTGAGGGTTGTGGATTAGCTGACCTGGGCAGCCTTACCCTGCCGGCCCGCCCTCCCCAGGTGTGCCTCATTGAGGTCAATATAAACAGAGCTCCAGGCAGCAATAGCCCCTGAAGCTGTGCCTGACTCCATATTCTCTGCCCCGTCAGCAGTCTCGGGGCTGTGCTGGTGGGAGGGAGTGAGGGGCCACAGCTTTGTGGGTGGCCCGGTGTGAGTGGGGTTCTGCTGGCCTTTCTGCAGGAGTTGCCAGGCTGCCGCCTGTAAAGAAGAGGATGTGTCACCCATACCTTCCGCTGGAATTTCTCTCCGGACAGAGGTGAGGAAGGAAAAAAGCAGTGGGGGCCGGGACAGGAGGGGTATCTCAGGCAGGGCAATGGAAAGCTTCTGGAAGAGCGCCAGGGTCCAGGACCACGCTGGCTGGCCTGCAGGCACCAAGTTGGCCTGCGTGCTGTCGCTGGTGTGGCTCCACGGTCCTTCCTCTAGGCTTTCAAGCCCTTGTACATATTCAGGTGTTTTACCTGGAAAGGGTGGGAACAGTTCAGCAGCAGCTGGCCTGGGGCTCAGCTCACGTTTACTCACAGATGCCTCGGCACGGTCCCCCAGCTTTGCAATGAGGACGCTCCTTGCGTGGGGGTTGGGTTGCTGGCTGTATGGGAGATGGTTCCCCACCTCTGACCAATTTCAGAATTGTTTACCACTGGAGCAAGTGCCGTGATAGGGTTTTCCTCTGTATAACTCGTGGGTTCACTTTTTTTTTCTTTTATGTTTCAAGTTAGATGTTATTCCTCTTTTATGTATTTATAGATATAAGCATGGAAATAATTCATTCCTATAAATACATCTGTGTGACGGGAAGAACTTATTTCTGTTTTATTTTTAAATTTTACTTTTTAAAATTTCGAAATTTTATTTATTTTTTTATACAGCACGTTATTATTAGTTATGTATTTTATGCATATACATGTATACAGGTCAATCCCAAACTCCCAACTCATCCCACCACCACCACCCCATGGCTTCCCACACTTGGTGTCCATACGTTTGTTCTCTACCTCTGTGTCTCTATTTCTTCCCTGCAAACCAGTTCATCTGTACCATTTTTAGGCTCCACATATATGCATTAATATACAATATTTGTTTTCCTCTTTCTGACTTACTTCATTCTGTATGACAGTCTCTCGATCCATCGATGTCTCTACAAATGACCCAGTTTCATTCCTTTTTATGGCCGAGTCATATTCCATTTTATATATGTACCACATCTTTATCCATTCATCTGTCTGTGGGCATTTAGGTTGCTTCCATTACCTGGCTATTGTAAATAGTGCTGCAACGAACATTGTGGTGAATGTGCCTTTTTGAAATACGGTTTTCTCTGGGTATATGCCCAGAAGTGGGATTGCTGGATCAGATGGTAATTCTATTTCTAGTTATTTTAAGGAAACTCCATACTGTTCTCCATAGGGACTGTATCAATTTACATTCCCACCAATAGTGGAAGAGGGCTCCTTTTGTCCACACCCTCCCCAGAATTGGTTGTTTGTAGATTTTCTGATGATGCCGATTCTAACAGGTGTGAGGTGATACCTCATTGTAGTTTTGATTTGCATTTCTCTAATAATTAGTGCTGTTGAGCAGCTTTTCATGTGCGTCTTGGCCATCTCTGTGTCTCCTTTGAAGAAACGTCTCTTTAGATCTTCTGCCCATTTTTTTTGGGTTGTTTGTTTTCTTAATATTAAGCTGCATGAGCTGTTTATATATATTGGAGATTAAACCTCTGTCCATTGATTCGTCTGCAACGATTTTCGCCCATTCTGAGGGATGCCTTTTTCCATTCCCGTGTTTTTTAACAAAAAAGGAAAGAAAGGAAAAGAAGCAGAACACGAATGTGCGTAAAATATGCCTTTTGAAACGGTCGTTTTGAAATATGGACGTCCTTTGAATTTTTTGGTCGATATGTGACCCCAGGATTTGTTTTCAGGGCAGGTGTCATTTACAGGCCTGCAATGATTTTGAATATCAACTGACCATTAGCGTTGGGATTAAAGCTGCTGTTGTGTGAAACGGCCACAAGGTGGCAGCAGTTCACTCTTACCAAATCTGGTTACTAGGGCAAGAGAGCCTCAGTGGAAGTGGTGTTCTAGATTGGAGTTTAGAATGGAATGTGCGAGGAGAAAGCCCCTCACGTTTGTCTCACTACTTCTTGTTCGTGTTTTTAATTTAATTTTTTTATTTTTTATTACAGCAAGTTTGATTACAATGTTTGGCTTGTTGTAGGTGTTGAAGATGTGGTTCTTTTACACATATACAGATGACTGTTCTTCTTGGGATCCTTTTCCCATGTACGTTATGACAGAATGTTGAGTAGTCCTCTCTTGGTATTCTGTAGGTCTTTGGTGATTATATATGTCACCTGTGTTTGTATATGTCTGTTAACCCCGATATCGTAATGAAACCAATCCTCACACCTTTCCATTGGTGAACCATAAGTTTGTTTAATGAATCTGTGATTGCCCTTCTCCGTGGAAATATCTGCCCTGGTATCCATTTTTAGGTAACACCTATAAGTGATATGATATGATATGTGTCTTTCACTTTCTGACTTACTACAAGTCACGTGATTACTTCTAGACTCATCTACGGTGCTGCAAATGGCATTGTGTCCTTTTTTCCCTTGGCTTCTCTTCTGCCTTAGCGGGGTCCATTTTCAACAATGTGATTCCCTGAGGGTTGTGGATTAGCTGACCTGGGCAGCCTTACCCTGCCGGCCCGCCCTCCCCAGGTGTGCCTCGTTGAGGTCAATATAAACAGAGCTCCAGGCAGCAATAGCCCCTGAAGCTGTGCCTGACTCCATATTCTCTGCCCCGTCAGCAGTCTCGGGGCTGTGCTGGTGGGAGGGAGTGAGGGGCCACAGCTTTGTGGGTGGCCCGGTGTGAGTGGGGTTCTGCTGGCCTTTCTGCAGGAGTTGCCAGGCTGCCGCCTGTAAAGAAGAGGATGTGTCACCCATACCTTCCGCTGGAATTTCTCTCCGGACAGAGGTGAGGAAGGAAAAAAGCAGTGGGGGCCGGGACAGGAGGGGTATCTCAGGCAGGGCAATGGAAAGCTTCTGGAAGAGCGCCAGGGTCCAGGACCACGCTGGCTGGCCTGCAGGCACCAAGTTGGCCTGCGTGCTGTCGCTGGTGTGGCTCCATGGTCCTTCCTCTAGGCTTTCAAGCCCTTGTACATATTCAGGTGTTTTACCTGGAAAGGGTGGGAACAGTTCAGCAGCAGCTGGCCTGGGGCTCAGCTCACGTTTACTCACAGATGCCTCGGCACGGTCCCCCAGCTTTGCAATGAGGACGCTCCTTGCGTGGGGGTTGGGTTGCTGGCTGTATGGGAGATGGTTCCCCACCTCTGACCAATTTCAGAATTGTTTACCACTGGAGCAAGTGCCGTGATAGGGTTTTCCTCTGTATAACTCGTGGGTTCACTTTTTTTTTCTTTTATGTTTCAAGTTAGATGTTATTCCTCTTTTATGTATTTATAGATATAAGCATGGAAATAATTCATTCCTATAAATACATCTGTGTGACGGGAAGAACTTATTTCTGTTTTATTTTTAAATTTTACTTTTTAAAATTTTGAAATTTTATTTATTTTTTTATACAGCACGTTATTATTAGTTATGTATTTTATGCATATACATGTATACAGGTCAATCCCAAACTCCCAACTCATCCCACCACCACCACCCCATGGCTTCCCACACTTGGTGTCCATACGTTTGTTCTCTACCTCTGTGTCTCTATTTCTTCGCTGCAAACCAGTTCATCTGTACCATTTTTAGGCTCTACATATATGCATTAATATACAATATTTGTTTTCCTCTTTCTGACTTACTTCATTCTGTATGACAGTCTCTCGATCCATCGATGTCTCTACAAATGACCCAGTTTCATTCCTTTTTATGGCCGAGTCATATTCCATTTTATATATGTACCACATCTTTATCCATTCATCTGTCTGTGGGCATTTAGGTTGCTTCCATTACCTGGCTATTGTAAATAGTGCTGCAACGAACATTGTGGTGAATGTGCCTTTTTGAAATACGGTTTTCTCTGGGTATATGCCCAGAAGTGGGATTGCTGGATCAGATGGTAATTCTATTTCTAGTTATTTTAAGGAAACTCCATACTGTTCTCCATAGGGACTGTATCAATTTACATTCCCACCAATAGTGGAAGAGGGCTCCTTTTGTCCACACCCTCCCCAGAATTGGTTGTTTGTAGATTTTCTGATGATGCCGATTCTAACAGGTGTGAGGTGATACCTCATTGTAGTTTTGATTTGCATTTCTCTAATAATTAGTGCTGTTGAGCAGCTTTTCATGTGCGTCTTGGCCATCTCTGTGTCTCCTTTGAAGAAACGTCTCTTTAGATCTTCTGCCCATTTTTTTGGGTTGTTTGTTTTTTTAATATTAAGCTGCATGAGCTGTTTATATATATTGGAGATTAAACCTCTGTCCATTGATTCGTCTGCAACGATTTTCGCCCATTCTGAGGGATGCCTTTTTCCATTCCCGTGTTTTTTAACAAAAAAGGAAAGAAAGGAAAAGAAGCAGAACACGAATGTGCGTAAAATATGCCTTTTGAAACGGTGGTTTTGAAATATGGACGTCCTTTGAAATTTTTGGTCGATATGTGACCCCAGGATTTGTTTTCAGGGCAGGTGTCATTTACAGGCCTGCAATGATTTTGAATATCAACTGACCATTAGCGTTGGGATTAAAGCTGCTGTTGTGTGAAACGGCCACAAGGTGGCAGCAGTTCACCCTTACCAAATCTGGTTACTAGGGCAAGAGAGCCTCAGTGGAAGTGGTGTTCTAGATTGGAGTTTAGAATGGAATGTACCAGGAGAAAGCCCCTCACGTTTGTCTCACTACTTCTTGTTCGTGTTTTTAATTTAAGTTTTTATTTTTTATTACAGCAAGTTTGATTACAATGTTTGGCTTGTTGTAGGTGTGGAAGATGTGGTTCTTTTACACATATACAGATGACTGTTCCTCTTGGGATCCTTTTCCCATGTACCTTATGACAGAATGTTGAGTAGTCCTCTCTTGGTATTCTGTAGGTCTTTGGTGATTATATATGTCACCTGTGTTTGTATATGTCTGTTAACCCCGATATCGTAATGAAACCAATCCTCACACCTTTCCATTGGTGAACCATAAGTTTGTTTAATGAATCTGTGATTGCCCTTCTCCGTGGAAATATCTGCCCTGGTATCCATTTTTAGGTAACACCTACAAGTGATATGATATGATATGTGTCTTTCACTTTCTGACTTACTACAAGTCACGTGATTACTTCTAGACTCATCTACGGTGCTGCAAATGGCATTGTGTCCTTTTTTCCCTTGGCTTCTCTTCTGCCTTAGCGGGGTCCATTTTCAACAATGTGATTCCCTGAGGGTTGTGGATTAGCTGACCTGGGCAGCCTTACCCTGCCGGCCCGCCCTCCCCAGGTGTGCCTCGTTGAGGTCAATATAAACAGAGCTCCAGGCAGCAATAGCCCCTGAAGCTGTGCCTGACTCCATATTCTCTGCCCCGTCAGCAGTCTCGGGGCTGTGCTGGTGGGAGGGAGTGAGGGGCCACAGCTTTGTGGGTGGCCCGGTGTGAGTGGGGTTCTGCTGGCCTTTCTGCAGGAGTTGCCAGGCTGCCGCCTGTAAAGAAGAGGATGTGTCACCCATACCTTCCGCTGGAATTTCTCTCCGGACAGAGGTGAGGAAGGAAAAAAGCAGTGGGGGCCGGGACAGGAGGGGTATCTCAGGCAGGGCAATGGAAAGCTTCTGGAAGAGCGCCAGGGTCCAGGACCACGCTGGCTGGCCTGCAGGCACCAAGTTGGCCTGCGTGCTGTCGCTGGTGTGGCTCCACGGTCCTTCCTCTAGGCTTTCAAGCCCTTGTACATATTCAGGTGTTTTACCTGGAAAGGGTGGGAACAGTTCAGCAGCAGCTGGCCTGGGGCTCAGCTCACGTTTACTCACAGATGCCTCGGCACGGTCCCCCAGCTTTGCAATGAGGACGCTCCTTGCGTGGGGGTTGGGTTGCTGGCTGTATGGGAGATGGTTCCCCACCTCTGACCAATTTCAGAATTGTTTACCACTGGAGCAAGTGCCGTGATAGGGTTTTCCTCTGTATAACTCGTGGGTTCACTTTTTTTTTCTTTTATGTTTCAAGTTAGATGTTATTCCTCTTTTATGTATTTATAGATATAAGCATGGAAATAATTCATTCCTATAAATACATCTGTGTGACGGGAAGAACTTTTTTCTGTTTTATTTTTAAATTTTATTTTTTAAAATTTTGAAATTTTATTTATTTTTTTATACAGCACGTTATTATTAGTTATGTATTTTATGCATATACATGTATACAGGTCAATCCCAAACTCCCAACTCATCCCACCACCACCACCCCATGGCTTCCCACACTTGGTGTCCATACGTTTGTTCTCTACCTCTGTGTCTCTATTTCTTCCCTGCAAACCAGTTCATCTGTACCATTTTTAGGCTCCACATATATGCATTAATATACAATATTTGTTTTCCTCTTTCTGACTTACTTCATTCTGTATGACAGTCTCTCGATCCATCGATGTCTCTACAAATGACCCAGTTTCATTCCTTTTTATGGCCGAGTCATATTCCATTTTATATATGTACCACATCTTTATCCATTCATCTGTCTGTGGGCATTTAGGTTGCTTCCATTACCTGGCTATTGTAAATAGTGCTGCAACGAACATTGTGGTGAATGTGCCTTTTTGATTTACGGTTTTCTCTGGGTATATGCCCAGAAGTGGGATTGCTGGATCAGATGGTAATTCTATTTCTAGTTTTTTTAAGGAAACTCCATACTGTTCTCCATAGTGACTGTATCAATTTACATTCCCACCAATAGTGGAAGAGGGCTCCTTTTGTCCACACCCTCCCCAGAATTGGTTGTTTGTAGATTTTCTGATGATGCCGATTCTAACAGGTGTGAGGTGATACCTCATTGTAGTTTTGATTTGCATTTCTCTAATAATTAGTGCTGTTGAGCAGCTTTTCATGTGCGTCTTGGCCATCTCTGTGTCTCCTTTGAAGAAACGTCTCTTTAGATCTTCTGCCCATTTTTTTGGGTTGTTTGTTTTCTTAATATTAAGCTGCATGAGCTGTTTATATATACTGGAGATTAAACCTCTGTCCATTGATTCGTCTGCAACGATTTTCGCCCATTCTGAGGGATGCCTTTTTCCATTCCCGTGTTTTTTAACAAAAAAGGAAAGAAAGGAAAAGAAGCAGAACACGAATGTGCGTAAAATATGCCTTTTGAAACGGTCGTTTTGAAATATGGACGTCCTTTGAAATTTTTGGTCGATATGTGACCCCAGGATTTGTTTTCAGGGCAGGTGTCATTTACAGGCCTGCAATGATTTTGAATATCAACTGACCATTAGAGTTGGGATTAAAGCTGCTGTTGTGTGAAACGGCCACAAGGTGGCAGCAGTTCACCCTTACCAAATCTGGTTACTAGGGCAAGAGAGCCTCAGTGGAAGTGGTGTTCTAGATTGGAGTTTAGAATGGAATGTGCCAGGAGAAAGCCCCTCATGTTTGTCTCACTACTTCTTGTTCGTGTTTTTAATTTAATTTTTTTATTTTTTATTACAGCAAGTTTGATTACAATGTTTGGCTTGTTGTAGGTGTGGAAGATGTGGTTCTTTTACACATATACAGATGACTGTTCTTCTTGGGATCCTTTTCCCATGTACGTTATGACAGAATGTTGAGTAGTCCTCTCTTGGTATTCTGTAGGTCTTTGGTGATTATATATGTCACCTGTGTTTGTATATGTCTGTTAACCCCGATATCGTAATGAAACCAATCCTCACACCTTTCCATTTTTGAACCATAAGTTTGTTTAATGAATCTGTGATTGCCCTTCTCCGTGGAAATATCTGCCCTGGTATCCATTTTTAGGTAACACCTATAAGTGATATGATATGATATGTGTCTTTCACTTTCTGACTTACTACAAGTCACGTGATTACTTCTAGACTCATCTACGGTGCTGCAAATGGCATTGTGTCCTTTTTTCCCTTGGCTTCTCTTCTGCCTTAGCGGGGTCCATTTTCAACAATGTGATTCCCTGAGGGTTGTGGATTAGCTGACCTGGGCAGCCTTACCCTGCCGGCCCGCCCTCCCCAGGTGTGCCTCGTTGAGGTCAATATAAACAGAGCTCCAGGCAGCAATAGCCCCTGAAGCTGTGCCTGACTCCATATTCTCTGCCCCGTCAGCAGTCTCGGGGCTATGCTGGTGGGAGGGAGTGAGGGGCCACAGCTTTGTGGGTGGCCCGGTGTGAGTGGGGTTCTGCTGGCCTTTCTGCAGGAGTTGCCAAGCTGCCGCCTGTAAAGAAGAGGATGTGTCACCCATACCTTCCGCTGGAATTTCTCTCCGGACAGAGGTGAGGAAGGAAAAAAGCAGTGGGGGCCGGGACAGGAGGGGTATCTCAGGCAGGGCAATGGAAAGCTTCTGGAAGAGCGCCAGGGTCCAGGACCACGCTGGCTGGCCTGCAGGCACCAAGTTGGCCTGCGTGCTGTCGCTGGTGTGGCTCCACGGTCCTTCCTCTAGGCTTTCAAGCCCTTGTACATATTCAGGTGTTTTACCTGGAAAGGGTGGGAACAGTTCAGCAGCAGCTGGCCTGGGGCTCAGCTCACGTTTACTCACAGATGCCTCGGCACGGTCCCCCAGCTTTGCAATGAGGACGCTCCTTGCGTGGGGGTTGGGTTGCTGGCTGTATGGGAGATGGTTCCCCACCTCAGACCAATTTCAGAATTGTTTACCACTGGAGCAAGTGCCGTGATAGGGTTTTCCTCTGTATAACTCGTGGGTTCACTTTTTTTTTCTTTTATGTTTCAAGTTAGATGTTATTCCTCTTTTATGTATTTATAGATATAAGCATGGAAATAATTCATTCCTACAAATACATCTGTGTGACGGGAAGAACTTTTTTCTGTTTTATTTTTAAATTTTATTTTTTAAAATTTCGAAATTTTATTTATTTTTTTATACAGCACGTTATTATTAGTTATGTATTTTATGCATATACATGTATACAGGTCAATCCCAAACTCCCAACTCATCCCACCACCACCACCCCATGGCTTCCCACACTTGGTGTCCATACGTTTGTTCTCTACCTCTGTGTCTCTATTTCTTCCCTGCAAACCAGTTCATCTGTACCATTTTTAGGCTCCACATATATGCATTAATATACAATATTTGTTTTCCTCTTTCTGACTTACTTCATTCTGTATGACAGTCTCTCGATCCATCGATGTCTCTACAAATGACCCAGTTTCATTCCTTTTTATGGCCGAGTCATATTCCATTTTATATATGTACCACATCTTTATCCATTCATCTGTCTGTGGGCATTTAGGTTGCTTCCATTACCTGGCTATTGTAAATAGTGCTGCAACGAACATTGTGGTGAATGTGCCTTTTTGAAATACGGTTTTCTCTGGGTATATGCCCAGAAGTGGGATTGCTGGATCAGATGGTAATTCTATTTCTAGTTTTTTTAAGGAAACTCCATACTGTTCTCCATAGGGTCTGTATCAATTTACATTCCCACCAATAGTGGAAGAGGGCTCCTTTTGTCCACACCCTCCCCAGAATTGGTTGTTTGTAGATTTTCTGATGATGCCGATTCTAACAGGTGTGAGGTGATACCTCATTGTAGTTTTGATTTGCATTTCTCTAATAATTAGTGCTGTTGAGCAGCTTTTCATGTGCGTCTTGGCCATCTCTGTGTCTCCTTTGAAGAAACGTCTCTTTAGATCTTCTGCCCATTTTTTTTGGGTTGTTTGTTTTCTTAATATTAAGCTGCATGAGCTGTTTATATATATTGGAGATTAAACCTCTGTCCATTGATTCGTCTGCAACGATTTTCGCCCATTCTGAGGGATGCCTTTTTCCATTCCCGTGTTTTTTAACAAAAAAGGAAAGAAAGGAAAAGAAGCAGAACACTAATGTGCGTAAAATATGCCTTTTGAAACGGTCGTTTTGAAATATGGACGTCCTTTGAAATTTTTGGTCGATATGTGACCCCAGGATTTGTTTTCAGGGCAGGTGTCATTTACAGGCCTGCAATGATTTTGAATATCAACTGACCATTAGAGTTGGGATTAAAGCTGCTGTTGTGTGAAACGGCCACAAGGTGGCAGCAGTTCACCCTTACCAAATCTGGTTACTAGGGCAAGAGAGCCTCAGTGGAAGTGGTGTTCTAGATTGGAGTTTAGAATGGAATGTGCCAGGAGAAAGCCCCTCACGTTTGTCTCACTACTTCTTGTTCGTGTTTTTAATTTAATTTTTTTATTTTTTATTACAGCAAGTTTGATTACAATGTTTGGCTTGTTGTAGGTGTGGAAGATGTGGTTCTTTTACACATATACAGATGACTGTTCTTCTTGGGATCCTTTTCCCATGTACGTTATGACAGAATGTTGAGTAGTCCTCTCTTGGTATTCTGTAGGTCTTTGGTGATTATATATGTCACCTGTGTTTGTATATGTCTGTTAACCCCGATATCGTAATGAAACCAATCCTCACACCTTTCCATTGGTGAACCATAAGTTTGTTTAATGAATCTGTGATTGCCCTTCTCCGTGGAAATATCTGCCCTGGTATCCATTTTTAGGTAACACCTATAAGTGATATGATATGATATGTGTCTTTCACTTTCTGACTTACTACAAGTCACGTGATTACTTCTAGACTCATCTACGGTGCTGCAAATGGCATTGTGTCCTTTTTTCCCTTGGCTTCTCTTCTGCCTTAGCGGGGTCCATTTTCAACAATGTGATTCCCTGAGGGTTGTGGATTAGCTGACCTGGGCAGCCTTACCCTGCCGGCCCGCCCTCCCCAGGTGTGCCTCGTTGAGGTCAATATAAACAGAGCTCCAGGCAGCAATAGCCCCTGAAGCTGTGCCTGACTCCATATTCTCTGCCCCGTCAGCAGTCTCGGGGCTGTGCTGGTGGGAGGGAGTGAGGGGCCACAGCTTTGTGGGTGGCCCGGTGTGAGTGGGGTTCTGCTGGCCTTTCTGCAGGAGTTGCCAAGCTGCCGCCTGTAAAGAAGAGGATGTGTCACCCATACCTTCCGCTGGAATTTCTCTCCGGACAGAGGTGAGGAAGGAAAAAAGCAGTGGGGGCCGGGACAGGAGGGGTATCTCAGGCAGGGCAATGGAAAGCTTCTGGAAGAGCGCCAGGGTCCAGGACCACGCTGGCTGGCCTGCAGGCACCAAGTTGGCCTGCGTGCTGTCGCTGGTGTGGCTCCACGGTCCTTCCTCTAGGCTTTCAAGCCCTTGTACATATTCAGGTGTTTTACCTGGAAAGGGTGGGAACAGTTCAGCAGCAGCTGGCCTGGGGCTCAGCTCACGTTTACTCACAGATGCCTCGGCACGGTCCCCCAGCTTTGCAATGAGGACGCTCCTTGCGTGGGGGTTGGGTTGCTGGCTGTATGGGAGATGGTTCCCCACCTCAGACCAATTTCAGAATTGTTTACCACTGGAGCAAGTGCCGTGATAGGGTTTTCCTCTGTATAACTCGTGGGTTCACTTTTTTTTTCTTTTATGTTTCAAGTTAGATGTTATTCCTCTTTTATGTATTTATAGATATAAGCATGGAAATAATTCATTCCTACAAATACATCTGTGTGACGGGAAGAACTTTTTTCTGTTTTATTTTTAAATTTTATTTTTTAAAATTTCGAAATTTTATTTATTTTTTTATACAGCACGTTATTATTAGTTATGTATTTTATGCATATACATGTATACAGGTCAATCCCAAACTCCCAACTCATCCCACCACCACCACCCCATGGCTTCCCACACTTGGTGTCCATACGTTTGTTCTCTACCTCTGTGTCTCTATTTCTTCCCTGCAAACCAGTTCATCTGTACCATTTTTAGGCTCCACATATATGCATTAATATACAATATTTGTTTTCCTCTTTCTGACTTACTTCATTCTGTATGACAGTCTCTCGATCCATCGATGTCTCTACAAATGACCCAGTTTCATTCCTTTTTATGGCCGAGTCATATTCCATTTTATATATGTACCACATCTTTATCCATTCATCTGTCTGTGGGCATTTAGGTTGCTTCCATTACCTGGCTATTGTAAATAGTGCTGCAACGAACATTGTGGTGAATGTGCCTTTTTGAAATACGGTTTTCTCTGGGTATATGCCCAGAAGTGGGATTGCTGGATCAGATGGTAATTCTATTTCTAGTTTTTTTAAGGAAACTCCATACTGTTCTCCATAGGGTCTGTATCAATTTACATTCCCACCAATAGTGGAAGAGGGCTCCTTTTGTCCACACCCTCCCCAGAATTGGTTGTTTGTAGATTTTCTGATGATGCCGATTCTAACAGGTGTGAGGTGATACCTCATTGTAGTTTTGATTTGCATTTCTCTAATAATTAGTGCTGTTGAGCAGCTTTTCATGTGCGTCTTGGCCATCTCTGTGTCTCCTTTGAAGAAACGTCTCTTTAGATCTTCTGCCCATTTTTTTGGGGTTGTTTGTTTTCTTAATATTAAGCTGCATGAGCTGTTTATATATATTGGAGATTAAACCTCTGTCCATTGATTCGTCTGCAACGATTTTCGCCCATTCTGAGGGATGCCTTTTTCCATTCCCGTGTTTTTTAACAAAAAAGGAAAGAAAGGAAATGAAGCAGAACACGAATGTGCGTAAAATATGCCTTTTGAAACGGTGGTTTTGAAATATGGACGTCCTTTGAAATTTTTGGTCGATATGTGACCCCAGGATTTGTTTTCAGGGCAGGTGTCATTTACAGGCCTGCAATGATTTTGAATATCAACTGACCATTAGCGTTGGGATTAAAGCTGCTGTTGTGTGAAACGGCCACAAGGTGGCAGCAGTTCACCCTTACCAAATCTGGTTACTAGGGCAAGAGAGCCTCAGTGGAAGTGGTGTTCTAGATTGGAGTTTAGAATGGAATGTGCCAGGAGAAAGCCCCTCACGTTTGTCTCACTACTTCTTGTTCGTGTTTTTAATTTAATTTTTTATTTTTTATTACAGCAAGTTTGATTACAATGTTTGGCTTGTTGTAGGTGTGGTAGATGTGGTTCTTTTACACATATACAGATGTTTGTTCTTCCTGGGATCCTTTTCCCATGTAAGTTATGACAGAATGTTGAGTAGTCCTCTCTTGGTATTCAGTAGGTCTTTGGTGATTATATATGTCACCTGTGTTTGTATATGTCTGTTAACCCCGATATCGTAATGAAACCAATCCTCACACCTTTCCATTGGTGAACCATAAGTTTGTTTAATGAATCTGTGATTGCCCTTCTCCGTGGAAATATCTGCCCTGGTATCCATTTTTAGGTAACACCTATAAGTGATATGATATGATATGTGTCTTTCACTTTCTGACTTACTACAAGTCACGTGATTACTTCTAGACTCATCTACGGTGCTGCAAATGGCATTGTGTCCTTTTTTCCCTTGGCTTCTCTTCTGCCTTAGCGGGGTCCATTTTCAACAATGTGATTCCCTGAGGGTTGTGGATTAGCTGACCTGGGCAGCCTTACCCTGCCGGCCCGCCCTCCCCAGGTGTGCCTCGTTGAGGTCAATATAAACAGAGCTCCAGGCAGCAATAGCCCCTGAAGCTGTGCCTGACTCCATATTCTCTGCCCCGTCAGCAGTCTCGGGGCTGTGCTGGTGGGAGGGAGTGAGGGGCCACAGCTTTGTGGGTGGCCCGGTGTGAGTGGGGTTCTGCTGGCCTTTCTGCAGGAGTTGCCAGGCTGCCGCCTGTAAAGAAGAGGATGTGTCACCCATACCTTCCGCTGGAATTTCTCTCCGGACAGAGGTGAGGAAGGAAAAAAGCAGTGGGGGCCGGGACAGGAGGGGTATCTCAGGCAGGGCAATGGAAAGCTTCTGGAAGAGCGCCAGGGTCCAGGACCACGCTGGCTGGCCTGCAGGCACCAAGTTGGCCTGCGTGCTGTCGCTGGTGTGGCTCCACGGTCCTTCCTCTAGGCTTTCAAGCCCTTGTACATATTCAGGTGTTTTACCTGGAAAGGGTGGGAACAGTTCAGCAGCAGCTGGCCTGGGGCTCAGCTCACGTTTACTCACAGATGCCTCGGCACGGTCCCCCAGCTTTGCAATGAGGACGCTCCTTGCGTGGGGGTTGGGTTGCTGGCTGTATGGGAGATGGTTCCCCACCTCTGACCAATTTCAGAATTGTTTACCACTGGAGCAAGTGCCGTGATAGGGTTTTCCTCTGTATAACTCGTGGGTTCACTTTTTTTTTCTTTTATGTTTCAAGTTAGATGTTATTCCTCTTTTATGTATTTATAGATATAAGCATGGAAATAATTCATTCCTATAAATACATCTGTGTGACGGGAAGAACTTTTTTCTGTTTTATTTTTAAATTTTATTTTTTAAAATTTCGAAATTTTATTTATTTTTTTATACAGCACGTTATTATTAGTTATGTATTTTATGCATATACATGTATACAGGTCAATCCCAAACTCCCAACTCATCCCACCACCACCACCCCATGGCTTCCCACACTTGGTGTCCATACGTTTGTTCTCTACCTCTGTGTCTCTATTTCTTCCCTGCAAACCAGTTCATCTGTACCATTTTAAGGCTCCACATATATGCATTAATATACAATATTTGTTTTCCTCTTTCTGACTTACTTCATTCTGTATGACAGTCTCTCGATCCATCGATGTCTCTACAAATGACCCAGTTTCATTCCTTTTCATGGCCGAGTCATATTCCATTTTATATATGTACCACATCTTTATCCATTCATCTGTCTGTGGGCATTTAGGTTGCTACCATTACCTGGCTATTGTAAATAGTGCTGCAACGAACATTGTGGTGAATGTGCCTTTTTGAAATACGGTTTTCTCTGGGTATATGCCCAGAAGTGGGATTGCTGGATTAGATGGTAATTCTATTTCTAGTTATTTTAAGGAAACTCCATACTGTTCTCCATAGGGACTGTATCAATTTACATTCCCACCAATAGTGGAAGAGGGCTCCTTTTGTCCACACCCTCCCCAGAATTGGTTGTTTGTAGATTTTCTGATGATGCCGATTCTAACAGGTGTGAGGTGATACCTCATTGTAGTTTTGATTTGCATTTCTCTAATAATTAGTGCTGTTGAGCAGCTTTTCATGTGCGTCTTGGCCATCTCTGTGTCTCCTTTGAAGAAACGTCTCTTTAGATCTTCTGCCCATTTTTTTGGGGTTGTTTGTTTTCTTAATATTAAGCTGCATGAGCTGTTTATATATATTGGAGATTAAACCTCTGTCCATTGATTCGTCTGCAACGGTTTTCGCCCATTCTGAGGGATGCCTTTTTCCATTCCCGTGTTTTTTAACAAAAAAGGAAAGAAAGGAAAAGAAGCAGAACACGAATGTGCGTAAAATATGCCTTTTGAAACGGTCGTTTTGAAATATGGACGTCCTTTGAATTTTTTGGTCGATATGTGACCCCAGGATTTGTTTTCAGGGCAGGTGTCATTTACAGGCCTGCAATGATTTTGAATATCAACTGACCATTAGCGTTGGGATTAAAGCTGCTGTTGTGTGAAACGGCCACAAGGTGGCAGCAGTTCACCCTTACCAAATCTGGTTACTAGGGCAAGAGAGCCTCAGTGGAAGTGGTGTTCTAGATAGGAGTTTAGAATGGAATGTACCAGGAGAAAGCCCCTCACGTTTGTCTCACTACTTCTTGTTCGTGTTTTTAATTTAATTTTTTATTTTTTTATTACAGCAAGTTTGATTACAATGTTTGGCTTGTTGTAGGTGTGGAAGATGTGGTTCTTTTACACATATACAGATGACTGTTCTTCTTGGGATCCTTTTCCCATGTACGTTATGACAGAATGTTGAGTAGTCCTCTCTTGGTATTCTGTAGGTCTTTGGTGATTATATATGTCACCTGTGTTTGTATATGTCTGTTAACCCCGATATCGTAATGAAACCAATCCTCACACCTTTCCATTGGTGAACCATAAGTTTGTTTAATGAATCTGTGATTGCCCTTCTCCGTGGAAATATCTGCCCTGGTATCCATTTTTAGGTAACACCTATAAGTGATATGATATGATATGTGTCTTTCACTTTCTGACTTACTACAAGTCACGTGATTACTTCTAGACTCATCTACGGTGCTGCAAATGGCATTGTGTCCTTTTTTCCCTTGGCTTCTCTTCTGCCTTAGCGGGGTCCATTTTCAACAATGTGATTCCCTGAGGGTTGTGGATTAGCTGACCTGGGCAGCCTTACCCTGCCGGCCCGCCCTCCCCAGGTGTGCCTCGTTGAGGTCAATATAAACAGAGCTCCAGGCAGCAATAGCCCCTGAAGCTGTGCCTGACTCCATATTCTCTGCCCCGTCAGCAGTCTCGGGGCTGTGCTGGTGGGAGGGAGTGAGGGGCCACAGCTTTGTGGGTGGCCCGGTGTGAGTGGGGTTCTGCTGGCCTTTCTGCAGGAGTTGCCAGGCTGCCGCCTGTAAAGAAGAGGATGTGTCACCCATACCTTCCGCTGGAATTTCTCTCCGGACAGAGGTGAGGAAGGAAAAAAGCAGTGGGGGCCGGGACAGGAGGGGTATCTCAGGCAGGGCAATGGAAAGCTTCTGGAAGAGCGCCAGGGTCCAGGACCACGCTGGCTGGCCTGCAGGCACCAAGTTGGCCTGCGTGCTGTCGCTGGTGTGGCTCCACGGTCCTTCCTCTAGGCTTTCAAGCCCTTGTACATATTCAGGTGTTTTACCTGGAAAGGGTGGGAACAGTTCAGCAGCAGCTGGCCTGGGGCTCAGCTCACGTTTACTCACAGATGCCTCGGCACGGTCCCCCAGCTTTGCAATGAGGACGCTCCTTGCGTGGGGGTTGGGTTGCTGGCTGTATGGGAGATGGTTCCCCACCTCTGACCAATTTCAGAATTGTTTACCACTGGAGCAAGTGCCGTGATAGGGTTTTCCTCTGTATAACTCGTGGGTTCACTTTTTTTTTCTTTTATGTTTCAAGTTAGATATTATTCCTCTTTTATGTATTTATAGATATAAGCATGGAAATAATTCATTCCTATAAATACATCTGTGTGACGGGAAGAACTTTTTTCTGTTTTATTTTTAAATTTTATTTTTTAAAATTTCGAAATTTTATTTATTTTTTTATACAGCACGTTATTATTAGTTATGTATTTTATGCATATACATGTATACAGGTCAATCCCAAACTCCCAACTCATCCCACCACCACCACCCCATGGCTTCCCACACTTGGTGTCCATACGTTTGTTCTCTACCTCTGTGTCTCTATTTCTTCCCTGCAAACCAGTTCATCTGTACCATTTTTAGGCTCCACATATATGCATTAATATACAATATTTGTTTTCCTCTTTCTGACTTACTTCATTCTGTATGACAGTCTCTCGATCCATCGATGTCTCTACAAATGACCCAGTTTCATTCCTTTTTATGGCCGAGTCATATTCCATTTTATATATGTACCACATCTTTATCCATTCATCTGTCTGTGGGCATTTAGGTTGCTTCCATTACCTGACTATTGTAAATAGTGCTGCAACGAACATTGTGGTGAATGTGCCTTTTTGAAATACGGTTTTCTCTGGGTATATGCCCAGAAGTGGGATTGCTGGATCAGATGGTAATTCTATTTCTAATTTTTTTAAGGAAACTCCATACTGTTCTCCATAGGGACTGTATCAATTTACATTCCCACCAATAGTGGAAGAGGGCTCCTTTTGTCCACACCCTCCCCAGAATTGGTTGTTTGTAGATTTTCTGATGATGCCGATTCTAACAGGTGTGAGGTGATACCTCATTGTAGTTTTGATTTGCATTTCTCTAATAATTAGTGCTGTTGAGCAGCTTTTCATGTGCGTCTTGGCCATCTCTGTGTCTCCTTTGAAGAAACGTCTCTTTAGATCTTCTGCCCATTTTTTTTGGGTTGTTTGTTTTCTTAATATTAAGCTGCATGAGCTGTTTATATATGTTGGAGATTAAACCTCTGTCCATTGATTCGTCTGCAACGATTTTCGCCCATTCTGAGGGATGCCTTTTTCCATTCCCGTGTTTTTTAACAAAAAAGGAAAGAAAGGAAAAGAAGCAGAACACGAATGTGCGTAAAATATGCCTTTTGAAACGGTCGTTTTGAAATATGGACGTCCTTTGAAATTTTTGGTCGATATGTGACCCCAGGATTTGTTTTCAGGGCAGGTGTCATTTACAGGCCTGCAATGATTTTGAATATCAACTGACCATTAGCGTTGGGATTAAAGCTGCTGTTGTGTGAAACGGCCACAAGGTGGCAGCAGTTCACCCTTACCAAATCTGGTTACTAGGGCAAGAGAGCCTCAGTGGAAGTGGTGTTCTAGATTGGAGTTTAGAATGGAATGTGCCAGGAGAAAGCCCCTCACGTTTGTCTCACTACTTCTTGTTCGTGTTTTTAATTTAATTTTTTTATTTTTTATTACAGCAAGTTTGATTACAATGTTTGGCTTGTTGTAGGTGTGGAAGATGTGGTTCTTTTACACATATACAGATGACTGTTCTTCTTGGGATCCTTTTCCCATGTACGTTATGACAGAATGTTGAGTAGTCCTCTCTTGGTATTCTGTAGGTCTTTGGTGATTATATATGTCACCTGTGTTTGTATATGTCTGTTAACCCCGATATCGTAATGAAACCAATCCTCACACCTTTCCATTGGTGAACCATAAGTTTGTTTAATGAATCTGTGATTGCCCTTCTCCGTGGAAATATCTGCCCTGGTATCCATTTTTAGGTAACACCTATAAGTGATATGATATGATATGTGTCTTTCACTTTCTGACTTACTACAAGTCACGTGATTACTTCTAGACTCATCTACGGTGCTGCAAATGGCATTGTGTCCTTTTTTCCCTTGGCTTCTCTTCTGCCTTAGCGGGGTCCATTTTCAACAATGTGATTCCCTGAGGGTTGTGGATTAGCTGACCTGGGCAGCCTTACCCTGCCGGCCCGCCCTCCCCAGGTGTGCCTCGTTGAGGTCAATATAAACAGAGCTCCAGGCAGCAATAGCCCCTGAAGCTGTGCCTGACTCCATATTCTCTGCCCCGTCAGCAGTCTCGGGGCTGTGCTGGTGGGAGGGAGTGAGGGGCCACAGCTTTGTGGGTGGCCTGGTGTGAGTGGGGTTCTGCTGGCCTTTCTGCAGGAGTTGCCAGGCTGCCGCCTGTAAAGAAGAGGATGTGTCACCCATACCTTCCGCTGGAATTTCTCTCCGGACAGAGGTGAGGAAGGAAAAAAGCAGTGGGGGCCGGGACAGGAGGGGTATCTCAGGCAGGGCAATGGAAAGCTTCTGGAAGAGCGCCAGGTTCCAGGACCACGCTGGCTGGCCTGCAGGCACCAAGTTGGCCTGCGTGCTGTCGCTGGTGTGGCTCCACGGTCCTTCCTCTAGGCTTTCAAGCCCTTGTACATATTCAGGTGTTTTACCTGGAAAGGGTGGGAACAGTTCAGCAGCAGCTGGCCTGGGGCTCAGCTCACGTTTACTCACAGATGCCTCGGCACGGTCCCCCAGCTTTGCAATGAGGACGCTCCTTGCGTGGGGGTTGGGTTGCTGGCTGTATGGGAGATGGTTCCCCACCTCTGACCAATTTCAGAATTGTTTACCACTGGAGCAAGTGCCGTGATAGGGTTTTCCTCTGTATAACTCGTGGGTTCACTTTTTTTTTCTTTTATGTTTCAAGTTAGATGTTATTCCTCTTTTATGTATTTATAGATATAAGCATGGAAATAATTCATTCCTATAAATACATCTGTGTGACGGGAAGAACTTTTTTCTGTTTTATTTTTAAATTTTATTTTTTAAAATTTCGAAATTTTATTTATTTTTTTATACAGCACGTTATTATTAGTTATGTATTTTATGCATATACATGTATACAGGTCAATCCCAAACTCCCAACTCATCCCACCACCACCACCCCATGGCTTCCCACACTTGGTGTCCATACGTTTGTTCTCTACCTCTGTGTCTCTATTTCTTCCCTGCAAACCAGTTCATCTGTACCATTTTTAGGCTCCACATATATGCATTAATATACAATATTTGTTTTCCTCTTTCTGACTTACTTCATTCTGTATGACAGTCTCTCGATCCATCGATGTCTCTACAAATGACCCAGTTTCATTCCTTTTCATGGCCGAGTCATATTCCATTTTATATATGTACCACATCTTTATCCATTCATCTGTCTGTGGGCATTTAGGTTGCTTCCATTACCTGGCTATTGTAAATAGTGCTGCAACGAACATTGTGGTGAATGTGCCTTTTTGAAATACGGTTTTCTCTGGGTATATGCCCAGAAGTGGGATTGCTGGATCAGATGGTAATTCTATTTCTAGTTTTTTTAAGGAAACTCCATACTGTTCTCCATAGGGACTGTATCAATTTACATTCCCACCAATAGTGGAAGAGGGCTCCTTTTGTCCACACCCTCCCCAGAATTGGTTGTTTGTAGATTTTCTGATGATGCCGATTCTAACAGGTGTGAGGTGATACCTCATTGTAGTTTTGATTTGCATTTCTCTAATAATTAGTGCTGTTGAGCAGCTTTTCATGTGCGTCTTGGCCATCTCTGTGTCTCCTTTGAAGAAACGTCTCTTTAGATCTTCTGCCCATTTTTTTGGGTTGTTTGTTTTCTTAATATTAAGCTGCATGAGCTGTTTATATATATTGGAGATTAAACCTCTGTCCATTGATTCGTCTGCAACGATTTTCGCCCATTCTGAGGGATGCCTTTTTCCATTCCCGTTTTTTTTTAACAAAAAAGGAAAGAAAGGAAAAGAAGCAGAACACTAATGTGCGTAAAATATGCCTTTTGAAACGGTCGTTTTGAAATATGGACGTCCTTTGAAATTTTTGGTCGATATGTGACCCCAGGATTTGTTTTCAGGGCAGGTGTCATTTACAGGCCTGCAATGATTTTGAATATCAACTGACCATTAGCGTTGGGATTAAAGCTGCTGTTGTGTGAAACGGCCACAAGGTGGCAGCAGTTCACCCTTACCAAATCTGGTTACTAGGGCAAGAGAGCCTCAGTGGAAGTGGTGTTCTAGATAGGAGTTTAGAATGGAATGTACCAGGAGAAAGCCCCTCACGTTTGTCTCACTACTTCTTGTTCGTGTTTTTAATTTAAGTTTTTATTTTTTATTACAGCAAGTTTGATTACAATGTTTGGCTTGTTGTAGGTGTGGAAGATGTGGTTCTTTTACACATATACAGATGACTGTTCTTCTTGGGATCCTTTTCCCATGTACGTTATGACAGAATGTTGAGGAGTCCTCTCTTGGTATTCTGTAGGTCTTTGGTGATTATATATGTCACCTGTGTTTGTATATGTCTGTTAACCCCGATATCGTAATGAAACCAATCCTCACACCTTTCCATTGGTGAACCATAAGTTTGTTTAATGAATCTGTGATTGCCCTTCTCCGTGGAAATATCTGCCCTGGTATCCATTTTTAGGTAACACCTATAAGTGATATGATATGATATGTGTCTTTCACTTTCTGACTTACTACAAGTCACGTGATTACTTCTAGACTCATCTACGGTGCTGCAAATGGCATTGTGTCCTTTTTTCCCTTGGCTTCTCTTCTGCCTTAGCGGGGTCCATTTTCAACAATGTGATTCCCTGAGGGTTGTGGATTAGCTGACCTGGGCAGCCTTACCCTGCCGGCCCGCCCTCCCCAGGTGTGCCTCGTTGAGGTCAATATAAACAGAGCTCCAGGCAGCAATAGCCCCTGAAGCTGTGCCTGACTCCATATTCTCTGCCCCGTCAGCAGTCTCGGGGCTGTGCTGGTGGGAGGGAGTGAGGGGCCACAGCTTTGTGGGTGGCCCGGTGTGAGTGGGGTTCTGCTGGCCTTTCTGCAGGAGTTGCCAGGCTGCCGCCTGTAAAGAAGAGGATGTGTCACCCATACCTTCCGCTGGAATTTCTCTCCGGACAGAGGTGAGGAAGGAAAAAAGCAGTGGGGGCCGGGACAGGAGGGGTATCTCAGGCAGGGCAATGGAAAGCTTCTGGAAGAGCGCCAGGGTCCAGGACCACGCTGGCTGGCCTGCAGGCACCAAGTTGGCCTGCGTGCTGTCGCTGGTGTGGCTCCACGGTCCTTCCTCTAGGCTTTCAAGCCCTTGTACATATTCAGGTGTTTTACCTGGAAAGGGTGGGAACAGTTCAGCAGCAGCTGGCCTGGGGCTCAGCTCACGTTTACTCACAGATGCCTCGGCACGGTCCCCCAGCTTTGCAATGAGGACGCTCCTTGCGTGGGGGTTGGGTTGCTGGCTGTATGGGAGATGGTTCCCCACCTCTGACCAATTTCAGAATTGTTTACCACTGGAGCAAGTGCCGTGATAGGGTTTTCCTCTGTATAACTCGTGGGTTCACTTTTTTTTTCTTTTATGTTTCAAGTTAGATGTTATTCCTCTTTTATGTATTTATAGATATAAGCATGGAAATAATTCATTCCTATAAATACATCTGTGTGACGGGAAGAACTTTTTTCTGTTTTATTTTTAAATTTTATTTTTTAAAATTTCGAAATTTTATTTATTTTTTTATACAGCACGTTATTATTAGTTATGTATTTTATGCATATACATGTATACAGGTCAATCCCAAACTCCCAACTCATCCCACCACCACCACCCCATGGCTTCCCACACTTGGTGTCCATACGTTTGTTCTCTACCTCTGTGTCTCTATTTCTTCCCTGCAAACCAGTTCATCTGTACCATTTTTAGGCTCCACATATATGCATTAATATACAATATTTGTTTTCCTCTTTCTGACTTACTTCATTCTGTATGACAGTCTCTCGATCCATCGATGTCTCTACAAATGACCCAGTTTCATTCCTTTTTATGGCCGAGTCATATTCCATTTTATATATGTACCACATCTTTATCCATTCATCTGTCTGTGGGCATTTAGGTTGCTTCCATTACCTGCCTATTGTAAATAGTGCTGCAACGAACATTGTGGTGAATGTGCCTTTTTGAAATACGGTTTTCTCTGGGTATATGCCCAGAAGTGGGATTGCTGGATCAGATGGTAATTCTATTTCTAATTTTTTTAAGGAAACTCCATACTGTTCTCCATAGGGACTGTATCAATTTACATTCCCACCAATAGTGGAAGAGGGCTCCTTTTGTCCACACCCTCCCCAGAATTGGTTGTTTGTAGATTTTCTGATGATGCCGATTCTAACAGGTGTGAGGTGATACCTCATTGTAGTTTTGATTTGCATTTCTCTAATAATTAGTGCTGTTGAGCAGCTTTTCATGTGCGTCTTGGCCATCTCTGTGTCTCCTTTGAAGAAACGTCTCTTTAGATCTTCTGCCCATTTTTTTTTGGGTTGTTTGTTTTCTTAATATTAAGCTGCATGAGCTGTTTATATATATTGGAGATTACACCTCTGTCCATTGATTCGTCTGCAACGATTTTCGCCCATTCTGAGGGATGCCTTTTTCCATTCCCGTGTTTTTTAACAAAAAAGGAAAGAAAGGAAAAGAAGCAGAACACGAATGTGCGTAAAATATGCCTTTTGAAACGGTCGTTTTGAAATATGGACGTCCTTTGAAATTTTTGGTCGATATGTGACCCCAGGATTTGTTTTCAGGGCAGGTGTCATTTACAGGCCTGCAATGATTTTGAATATCAACTGACCATTAGCGTTGGGATTAAAGCTGCTGTTGTGTGAAACGGCCACAAGGTGGCAGCAGTTCACCCTTACCAAATCTGGTTATTAGGGCAAGAGAGCCTCAGTGGAAGTGGTGTTCTAGATTGGAGTTTAGAATGGAATGTGCCAGGAGAAAGCCCCTCACGTTTGTCTCACTACTTCTTGTTCGTGTTTTTAATTTAAGTTTTTATTTTTTATTACAGCAAGTTTGATTACAATGTTTGGCTTGTTGTAGGTGTGGAAGATGTGGTTCTTTTACACATATACAGATGACTGTTCTTCTTGGGATCCTTTTCCCATGTACGTTATGACAGAATGTTGAGTAGTCCTCTCTTGGTATTCTGTAGGTCTTTGGTGATTATATATGTCACCTGTGTTTGTATATGTCTGTTAACCCCGATATCGTAATGAAACCAATCCTCACACCTTTCCATTGGTGAACCATAAGTTTGTTTAATGAATCTGTGATTGCCCTTCTCCGTGGAAATATCTGCCCTGGTATCCATTTTTAGGTAACACCTATAAGTGATATGATATGATATGTGTCTTTCACTTTCTGACTTACTACAAGTCACGTGATTACTTCTAGACTCATCTACGGTGCTGCAAATGGCATTGTGTCCTTTTTTCCCTTGGCTTCTCTTCTGCCTTAGCGGGGTCCATTTTCAACAATGTGATTCCCTGAGGGTTGTGGATTAGCTGACCTGGGCAGCCTTACCCTGCCGGCCCGCCCTCCCCAGGTGTGCCTCGTTGAGGTCAATATAAACAGAGCTCCAGGCAGCAATAGCCCCTGAAGCTGTGCCTGACTCCATATTCTCTGCCCCGTCAGCAGTCTCGGGGCTGTGCTGGTGGGAGGGAGTGAGGGGCCACAGCTTTGTGGGTGGCCCGGTGTGAGTGGGGTTCTGCTGGCCTTTCTGCAGGAGTTGCCAGGCTGCCGCCTGTAAAGAAGAGGATGTGTCACCCATACCTTCCGCTGGAATTTCTCTCCGGACAGAGGTGAGGAAGGAAAAAAGCAGTGGGGGCCGGGACAGGAGGGGTATCTCAGGCAGGGCAATGGAAAGCTTCTGGAAGAGCGCCAGGGTCCAGGACCACGCTGGCTGGCCTGCAGGCACCAAGTTGGCCTGCGTGCTGTCGCTGGTGTGGCTCCACGGTCCTTCCTCTAGGCTTTCAAGCCCTTGTACATATTCAGGTGTTTTACCTGGAAAGGGTGGGAACAGTTCAGCAGCAGCTGGCCTGGGGCTCAGCTCACGTTTACTCACAGATGCCTCGGCACGGTCCCCCAGCTTTGCAATGAGGACGCTCCTTGCGTGGGGGTTGGGTTGCTGGCTGTATGGGAGATGGTTCCCCACCTCTGACCAATTTCAGAATTGTTTACCACTGGAGCAAGTGCCGTGATAGGGTTTTCCTCTGTATAACTCGTGGGTTCACTTTTTTTTTCTTTTATGTTTCAAGTTAGATGTTATTCCTCTTTTATGTATTTATAGATATAAGCATGGAAATAATTCATTCCTATAAATACATCTGTGTGACGGGAAGAACTTTTTTCTGTTTTATTTTTAAATTTTATTCTTTAAAATTTCGAAATTTTATTTATTTTTTTATACAGCACGTTATTATTAGTTATGTATTTTATGCATATACATGTATACAGGTCAATCCCAAACTCCCAACTCATCCCACCACCACCACCCCATGGCTTCCCACACTTGGTGTCCATACGTTTGTTCTCTACCTCTGTGTCTCTATTTCTTCCCTGCAAACCAGTTCATCTGTACCATTTTTAGGCTCCACATATATGCATTAATATACAATATTTTTTTCCTATTTCTGACTTAATTCATTCTGTATGACAGTCTCTCGATCCATCGATGTCTACAAATGACCCAGTTTCATTCCTTTTTATGGCCGAGTAATGTTTCATTTTATATATGTACCACATCTTTATCCATTCATCTGTCTGTGGGCATTTAGGTGGCTTCTATTACCTGGCTATTGTAAATTGTGCTGCAACGAACTTTGTGGTGAATGTGCCTTTTTGATTTACGGTTTTCTCTGGGTATATGCCCAGAAGGGGATTGCTGGATCAGATGGTAATTCTATTTCTAGTTTTTTTAAGGAAACTCCATACTGTTCTCCATAGTGACTGTATCAATTTACATTCCCACCAATAGTGGAAGAGGGCTCCTTTTGTCCACACCCTCCCCAGAATTGGTTGTTTGTAGATTTTCTGATGATGCCGATTCTAACAGGTGTGAGGTGATACCTCATTGTAGTTTTGATTTGCATTTCTCTAATAATTAGTGCTGTTGAGCAGCTTTTCATGGGCGTCTTGGCCATCTCTGTGTCTTCTTTGAAGAAACGCCTCTTTAGATCTTCTGCCCATTTTTGTATTGGGTTGTTTGTTTTTTTAATATTAAGCTGCATGAGCTGTTTATATATATTGGAGATTAAACCTCTGTCCATTGATTCGTTTGCAACGATTTTTGCCCATTCTGAGGGATGCCTTTTTCCTTTCCCGTTTTTTTTTAACAAAAAGGGAAAGAAAGGAAAAGAAGCAGAACACTAATGTGCGTAAAATATGCCTTTTGAAACGGTCGTTTTGAAATATGGACGTCCTTTGAATTTTTTGGTCGATATGTGACCCCAGGAATTGTGTTCAGGGCAGGTGTCATTTACAGGCCTGCAATGATTTTGAATATCAACTGACCATTAGCGCTGGGATTAAAGCTGCTGTTGTGTGAAACGGCCACAAGGTGGCAGCAGTTCACCCTTACCAAATCTGGTTACTAGGGCAAGAGAGCCTCAGTGGAAGTGGTGTTCTAGATTGGAATTTAGAATGGAATGTGCCAGGAGAAAGCCCCTGAATTTTGTCTCACTACTTCTTGTTCGTGTTTTTAATTTAATTTTTTTATTTTTTATTACAGCAAGTTTAATTACAATGTTTGGCTTGTTGTAGGTGTGGAAGATGTGGTTCTTTTACACATATACAGATGTCTGTTCTTCCTGGGATCCTTTTCCCATGTACGTTATGACAGAATGTTGAGTAGTCCTCTCTTGGTATTCTGTAGGTCTTTGGTGATTATATATGTCATCTGTGTTTGTATATGATTGTTAACCCCGATATCGTAATGAAACCAAACCTCACACCTTTCCTTTCGTGAACCATAAGTTTGTTTAATGAATCTGTGATTGCCCTTCTCCGTGGAAATATCTGCCCTGGTATCCATTTTTAGGTAACACCTATAAGTGATATGATATGGTATGTGTCTTTCACTTTCTGACTTACTACAAGTCACGTGATTACTTCTAGACTCATTTACGGTGCTGCAAATGGCATTGTGTCCTTTTTTTCCTTGGCTTCTCTTCTGCCTTAGCGAGGTCCATTTTCAACAATGTGATTCCCTGAGGGTTGTGGATTAGCTGACCTGGGCAGCCTTACCCTGCCGGCCCGCCCTCCCCAGGTGTGCCTCGTTGAGATCAATATAAACAGAGCTCCAGGCAGCAATAGCCCCTGAAGCTGTGCCTGACTCCATATTCTCTGCCCCGTCAGCAGTCTCGGGGCTGTGCTGGTGGGAGGGAGTGAGGGGCCACAGCTTTGTGGGTGGCCCGGTGTGAGTGGGGTTCTGCTGGCCTTTCTGCAGGAGTTGCCAGGCTGCCGCCTGTAAAGAAGAGGATGTGTCACCCATACCTTCCGCTGGAATTTCTCTCCGGACAGAGGTGAGGAAGGAAAAAAGCAGTGGGGGCCGGGACAGGAGGGGTATCTCAGGCAGGGCAATGGAAAGCTTCTGGAAGAGCGCCAGGGTCCAGGACCACGCTGGCTGGCCTGCAGGCACCAAGTTGGCCTGCGTGCTGTCGCTGGTGTGGCTCCACGGTCCTTCCTCTAGGCTTTCAAGCCCTTGTACATATTCAGGTGTTTTACCTGGAAAGGGTGGGAACAGTTCAGCAGCAGCTGGCCTGGGGCTCAGCTCACGTTTACTCACAGATGCCTCGGCACGGTCCCCCAGCTTTGCAATGAGGACGCTCCTTGCGTGGGGGTTGGGTTGCTGGCTGTATGGGAGATGGTTCCCCACCTCTGACCAATTTCAGAATTGTTTACCACTGGAGCAAGTGCCGTGATAGGGTTTTCCTCTGTATAACTCGTGGGTTCACTTTTTTTTTCTTTTATGTTTCAAGTTAGATGTTATTCCTCTTTTATGTATTTATAGATATAAGCATGGAAATAATTCATTCCTATAAATACATCTGTGTGACGGGAAGAACTTTTTTCTGTTTTATTTTTAAATTTTATTTTTTAAAATTTCGAAATTTTATTTATTTTTTTATACAGCACGTTATTATTAGTTATGTATTTTATGCATATACATGTATACAGGTCAATCCCAAACTCCCAACTCATCCCACCACCACCACCCCATGGCTTCCCACACTTGGTGTCCATACGTTTGTTCTCTACCTCTGTGTCTCTATTTCTTCCCTGCAAACCAGTTCATCTGTACCATTTTTAGGCTCCACATATATGCATTAATATACAATATGTGTTTTCCTCTTTCTGACTTACTTCATTCTGTATGACAGTCTCTCGATCCATCGATGTCTCTACAAATGACCCAGTTTCATTCCTTTTTATGGCCGAGTCATATTCCATTTTATATATGTACCACATCTTTATCCATTCATCTGTCTGTGGGCATTTAGGTTGCTTCCATTACCTGGCTATTGTAAATAGTGCTGCAACGAACATTGTGGTGAATGTGCCTTTTTGAAATACGGTTTTCTCTGGGTATATGCCCAGAAGTGGGATTGCTGGATCAGATGGTAATTCTATTTCTAGTTTTTTTAAGGAAACTCCATACTGTTCTCCATAGTGACTGTATCAATTTACATTCCCACCAATAGTGGAAGAGGGCTCCTTTTGTCCACACCCTCCCCAGAATTGGTTGTTTGTAGATTTTCTGATGATGCCGATTCTAACAGGTGTGAGGTGATACCTCATTGTAGTTTTGATTTGCATTTCTCTAATAATTAGTGCTGTTGAGCAGCTTTTCATGTGCGTCTTGGCCATCTCTGTGTCTCCTTTGAAGAAACGTCTCTTTAGATCTTCTGCCCATTTTTTTGGGGTTGTTTGATTTCTTAATATTAAGCTGCATGAGCTGTTTATATATATTGGAGATTAAACCTCTGTCCATTGATTCGTCTGCAACGATTTTCGCCCATTCTGAGGGATGCCTTTTTCCATTCCCGTGTTTTTTAACAAAAAAGGAAAGAAAGGAAAAGAAGCAGAACACGAATGTGCGTAAAATATGCCTTTTGAAACGGTCGTTTTGAAATATGGACGTCCTTTGAAATTTTTGGTCGATATGTGACCCCAGGATTTGTTTTCAGGGCAGGTGACATTTACAGGCCTGCAATGATTTTGAATATCAACTGACCATTAGCGTTGGGATTAAAGCTGCTGTTGTGTGAAACGGCCACAAGGTGGCAGCAGTTCACCCTTACCAAATCTGGTTACTAGGGCAAGAGAGCCTCAGTGGAAGTGGTGTTCTAGATTGGAGTTTAGAATGGAATGTGCCAGGAGAAAGCCCCTCACGTTTGTCTCACTACTTCTTGTTCGTGTTTTTAATTTAATTTTTTTATTTTTTATTACAGCAAGTTTGATTACAATGTTTGGCTTGTTGTAGGTGTGGAAGATGTGGTTCTTTTACACATATACAGATGACTGTTCTTCTTGGGATCCTTTTCCCATGTACGTTATGACAGAATGTTGAGGAGTCCTCTCTTGGTATTCTGTAGGTCTTTGGTGATTATATATGTCACCTGTGTTTGTATATGTCTGTTAACCCCGATATCGTAATGAAACCAATCCTCACACCTTTCCATTGGTGAACCATAAGTTTGTTTAATGAATCTGTGATTGCCCTTCTCCGTGGAAATATCTGCCCTGGTATCCATTTTTAGGTAACACCTATAAGTGATATGATATGATATGTGTCTTTCACTTTCTGACTTACTACAAGTCACGTGATTACTTCTAGACTCATCTACGGTGCTGCAAATGGCATTGTGTCCTTTTTTCCCTTGGCTTCTCTTCTGCCTTAGCGGGGTCCATTTTCAACAATGTGATTCCCTGAGGGTTGTGGATTAGCTGACCTGGGCAGCCTTACCCTGCCGGCCCGCCCTCCCCAGGTGTGCCTCGTTGAGGTCAATATAAACAGAGCTCCAGGCAGCAATAGCCCCTGAAGCTGTGCCTGACTCCATATTCTCTGCCCCGTCAGCAGTCTCGGGGCTGTGCTGGTGGGAGGGAGTGAGGGGCCACAGCTTTGTGGGTGGCCCGGTGTGAGTGGGGTTCTGCTGGCCTTTCTGCAGGAGTTGCCAGGCTGCCGCCTGTAAAGAAGAGGATGTGTCACCCATACCTTCCGCTGGAATTTCTCTCCGGACAGAGGTGAGGAAGGAAAAAAGCAGTGGGGGCCGGGACAGGAGGGGTATCTCAGGCAGGGCAATGGAAAGCTTCTGGAAGAGCGCCAGGGTCCAGGACCACGCTGGCTGGCCTGCAGGCACCAAGTTGGCCTGCGTGCTGTCGCTGGTGTGGCTCCACGGTCCTTCCTCTAGGCTTTCAAGCCCTTGTACATATTCAGGTGTTTTACCTGGAAAGGGTGGGAACAGTTCAGCAGCAGCTGGCCTGGGGCTCAGCTCACGTTTACTCACAGATGCCTCGGCACGGTCCCCCAGCTTTGCAATGAGGACGCTCCTTGCGTGGGGGTTGGGTTGCTGGCTGTATGGGAGATGGTTCCCCACCTCTGACCAATTTCAGAATTGTTTACCACTGGAGCAAGTGCCGTGATAGGGTTTTCCTCTGTATAACTCGTGGGTTCACTTTTTTTTTCTTTTATGTTTCAAGTTAGATGTTATTCCTCTTTTATGTATTTATAGATATAAGCATGGAAATAATTCATTCCTATAAATACATCTGTGTGACGGGAAGAACTTTTTTCTGTTTTATTTTTAAATTTTATTTTTTAAAATTTCGAAATTTTATTTATTTTTTTATACAGCACGTTATTATTAGTTATGTATTTTATGCATATACATGTATACAGGTCAATCCCAAACTCCCAACTCATCCCACCACCACCACCCCATGGCTTCCCACACTTGGTGTCCATACGTTTGTTCTCTACCTCTGTGTCTCTATTTCTTCCCTGCAAACCAGTTCATCTGTACCATTTTTAGGCTCCACATATATGCATTAATATACAATATTTGTTTTCCTCTTTCTGACTTACTTCATTCTGTATGACAGTCTCTCGATCCATCGATGTCTCTACAAATGACCCAGTTTCATTCCTTTTTATGGCCGAGTCATATTCCATTTTATATATGTACCACATCTTTATCCATTCATCTGTCTGTGGGCATTTAGGTTGCTTCCATTACCTGCCTATTGTAAATAGTGCTGCAACGAACATTGTGGTGAATGTGCCTTTTTGAAATACGGTTTTCTCTGGGTATATGCCCAGAAGTGGGATTGCTGGATCAGATGGTAATTCTATTTCTAATTTTTTTAAGGAAACTCCATACTGTTCTCCATAGGGACTGTATCAATTTACATTCCCACCAATAGTGGAAGAGGGCTCCTTTTGTCCACACCCTCCCCAGAATTGGTTGTTTGTAGATTTTCTGATGATGCCGATTCTAACAGGTGTGAGGTGATACCTCATTGTAGTTTTGATTTGCATTTCTCTAATAATTAGTGCTGTTGAGCAGCTTTTCATGTGCGTCTTGGCCATCTCTGTGTCTCCTTTGAAGAAACGTCTCTTTAGATCTTCTGCCCATTTTTTTTTGGGTTGTTTGTTTTCTTAATATTAAGCTGCATGAGCTGTTTATATATATTGGAGATTACACCTCTGTCCATTGATTCGTCTGCAACGATTTTCGCCCATTCTGAGGGATGCCTTTTTCCATTCCCGTGTTTTTTAACAAAAAAGGAAAGAAAGGAAAAGAAGCAGAACACGAATGTGCGTAAAATATGCCTTTTGAAACGGTCGTTTTGAAATATGGACGTCCTTTGAAATTTTTGGTCGATATGTGACCCCAGGATTTGTTTTCAGGGCAGGTGTCATTTACAGGCCTGCAATGATTTTGAATATCAACTGACCATTAGCGTTGGGATTAAAGCTGCTGTTGTGTGAAACGGCCACAAGGTGGCAGCAGTTCACCCTTACCAAATCTGGTTATTAGGGCAAGAGAGCCTCAGTGGAAGTGGTGTTCTAGATTGGAGTTTAGAATGGAATGTGCCAGGAGAAAGCCCCTCACGTTTGTCTCACTACTTCTTGTTCGTGTTTTTAATTTAAGTTTTTATTTTTTATTACAGCAAGTTTGATTACAATGTTTGGCTTGTTGTAGGTGTGGAAGATGTGGTTCTTTTACACATATACAGATGACTGTTCTTCTTGGGATCCTTTTCCCATGTACGTTATGACAGAATGTTGAGTAGTCCTCTCTTGGTATTCTGTAGGTCTTTGGTGATTATATATGTCACCTGTGTTTGTATATGTCTGTTAACCCCGATATCGTAATGAAACCAATCCTCACACCTTTCCATTGGTGAACCATAAGTTTGTTTAATGAATCTGTGATTGCCCTTCTCCGTGGAAATATCTGCCCTGGTATCCATTTTTAGGTAACACCTATAAGTGATATGATATGATATGTGTCTTTCACTTTCTGACTTACTACAAGTCACGTGATTACTTCTAGACTCATCTACGGTGCTGCAAATGGCATTGTGTCCTTTTTTCCCTTGGCTTCTCTTCTGCCTTAGCGGGGTCCATTTTCAACAATGTGATTCCCTGAGGGTTGTGGATTAGCTGACCTGGGCAGCCTTACCCTGCCGGCCCGCCCTCCCCAGGTGTGCCTCGTTGAGGTCAATATAAACAGAGCTCCAGGCAGCAATAGCCCCTGAAGCTGTGCCTGACTCCATATTCTCTGCCCCGTCAGCAGTCTCGGGGCTGTGCTGGTGGGAGGGAGTGAGGGGCCACAGCTTTGTGGGTGGCCCGGTGTGAGTGGGGTTCTGCTGGCCTTTCTGCAGGAGTTGCCAGGCTGCCGCCTGTAAAGAAGAGGATGTGTCACCCATACCTTCCGCTGGAATTTCTCTCCGGACAGAGGTGAGGAAGGAAAAAAGCAGTGGGGGCCGGGACAGGAGGGGTATCTCAGGCAGGGCAATGGAAAGCTTCTGGAAGAGCGCCAGGGTCCAGGACCACGCTGGCTGGCCTGCAGGCACCAAGTTGGCCTGCGTGCTGTCGCTGGTGTGGCTCCACGGTCCTTCCTCTAGGCTTTCAAGCCCTTGTACATATTCAGGTGTTTTACCTGGAAAGGGTGGGAACAGTTCAGCAGCAGCTGGCCTGGGGCTCAGCTCACGTTTACTCACAGATGCCTCGGCACGGTCCCCCAGCTTTGCAATGAGGACGCTCCTTGCGTGGGGGTTGGGTTGCTGGCTGTATGGGAGATGGTTCCCCACCTCTGACCAATTTCAGAATTGTTTACCACTGGAGCAAGTGCCGTGATAGGGTTTTCCTCTGTATAACTCGTGGGTTCACTTTTTTTTTCTTTTATGTTTCAAGTTAGATGTTATTCCTCTTTTATGTATTTATAGATATAAGCATGGAAATAATTCATTCCTATAAATACATCTGTGTGACGGGAAGAACTTTTTTCTGTTTTATTTTTAAATTTTATTCTTTAAAATTTCGAAATTTTATTTATTTTTTTATACAGCACGTTATTATTAGTTATGTATTTTATGCATATACATGTATACAGGTCAATCCCAAACTCCCAACTCATCCCACCACCACCACCCCATGGCTTCCCACACTTGGTGTCCATACGTTTGTTCTCTACCTCTGTGTCTCTATTTCTTCCCTGCAAACCAGTTCATCTGTACCATTTTTAGGCTCCACATATATGCATTAATATACAATATTTTTTTCCTATTTCTGACTTAATTCATTCTGTATGACAGTCTCTCGATCCATCGATGTCTACAAATGACCCAGTTTCATTCCTTTTTATGGCCGAGTAATGTTTCATTTTATATATGTACCACATCTTTATCCATTCATCTGTCTGTGGGCATTTAGGTGGCTTCTATTACCTGGCTATTGTAAATTGTGCTGCAACGAACTTTGTGGTGAATGTGCCTTTTTGATTTACGGTTTTCTCTGGGTATATGCCCAGAAGGGGATTGCTGGATCAGATGGTAATTCTATTTCTAGTTTTTTTAAGGAAACTCCATACTGTTCTCCATAGTGACTGTATCAATTTACATTCCCACCAATAGTGGAAGAGGGCTCCTTTTGTCCACACCCTCCCCAGAATTGGTTGTTTGTAGATTTTCTGATGATGCCGATTCTAACAGGTGTGAGGTGATACCTCATTGTAGTTTTGATTTGCATTTCTCTAATAATTAGTGCTGTTGAGCAGCTTTTCATGGGCGTCTTGGCCATCTCTGTGTCTTCTTTGAAGAAACGCCTCTTTAGATCTTCTGCCCATTTTTGTATTGGGTTGTTTGTTTTTTTAATATTAAGCTGCATGAGCTGTTTATATATATTGGAGATTAAACCTCTGTCCATTGATTCGTTTGCAACGATTTTTGCCCATTCTGAGGGATGCCTTTTTCCTTTCCCGTTTTTTTTTAACAAAAAGGGAAAGAAAGGAAAAGAAGCAGAACACTAATGTGCGTAAAATATGCCTTTTGAAACGGTCGTTTTGAAATATGGACGTCCTTTGAATTTTTTGGTCGATATGTGACCCCAGGAATTGTGTTCAGGGCAGGTGTCATTTACAGGCCTGCAATGATTTTGAATATCAACTGACCATTAGCGCTGGGATTAAAGCTGCTGTTGTGTGAAACGGCCACAAGGTGGCAGCAGTTCACCCTTACCAAATCTGGTTACTAGGGCAAGAGAGCCTCAGTGGAAGTGGTGTTCTAGATTGGAATTTAGAATGGAATGTGCCAGGAGAAAGCCCCTGAATTTTGTCTCACTACTTCTTGTTCGTGTTTTTAATTTAATTTTTTTATTTTTTATTACAGCAAGTTTAATTACAATGTTTGGCTTGTTGTAGGTGTGGAAGATGTGGTTCTTTTACACATATACAGATGTCTGTTCTTCCTGGGATCCTTTTCCCATGTACGTTATGACAGAATGTTGAGTAGTCCTCTCTTGGTATTCTGTAGGTCTTTGGTGATTATATATGTCATCTGTGTTTGTATATGATTGTTAACCCCGATATCGTAATGAAACCAAACCTCACACCTTTCCTTTCGTGAACCATAAGTTTGTTTAATGAATCTGTGATTGCCCTTCTCCGTGGAAATATCTGCCCTGGTATCCATTTTTAGGTAACACCTATAAGTGATATGATATGGTATGTGTCTTTCACTTTCTGACTTACTACAAGTCACGTGATTACTTCTAGACTCATTTACGGTGCTGCAAATGGCATTGTGTCCTTTTTTTCCTTGGCTTCTCTTCTGCCTTAGCGAGGTCCATTTTCAACAATGTGATTCCCTGAGGGTTGTGGATTAGCTGACCTGGGCAGCCTTACCCTGCCGGCCCGCCCTCCCCAGGTGTGCCTCGTTGAGATCAATATAAACAGAGCTCCAGGCAGCAATAGCCCCTGAAGCTGTGCCTGACTCCATATTCTCTGCCCCGTCAGCAGTCTCGGGGCTGTGCTGGTGGGAGGGAGTGAGGGGCCACAGCTTTGTGGGTGGCCCGGTGTGAGTGGGGTTCTGCTGGCCTTTCTGCAGGAGTTGCCAGGCTGCCGCCTGTAAAGAAGAGGATGTGTCACCCATACCTTCCGCTGGAATTTCTCTCCGGACAGAGGTGAGGAAGGAAAAAAGCAGTGGGGGCCGGGACAGGAGGGGTATCTCAGGCAGGGCAATGGAAAGCTTCTGGAAGAGCGCCAGGGTCCAGGACCACGCTGGCTGGCCTGCAGGCACCAAGTTGGCCTGCGTGCTGTCGCTGGTGTGGCTCCACGGTCCTTCCTCTAGGCTTTCAAGCCCTTGTACATATTCAGGTGTTTTACCTGGAAAGGGTGGGAACAGTTCAGCAGCAGCTGGCCTGGGGCTCAGCTCACGTTTACTCACAGATGCCTCGGCACGGTCCCCCAGCTTTGCAATGAGGACGCTCCTTGCGTGGGGGTTGGGTTGCTGGCTGTATGGGAGATGGTTCCCCACCTCTGACCAATTTCAGAATTGTTTACCACTGGAGCAAGTGCCGTGATAGGGTTTTCCTCTGTATAACTCGTGGGTTCACTTTTTTTTTCTTTTATGTTTCAAGTTAGATGTTATTCCTCTTTTATGTATTTATAGATATAAGCATGGAAATAATTCATTCCTATAAATACATCTGTGTGACGGGAAGAACTTTTTTCTGTTTTATTTTTAAATTTTATTTTTTAAAATTTCGAAATTTTATTTATTTTTTTATACAGCACGTTATTATTAGTTATGTATTTTATGCATATACATGTATACAGGTCAATCCCAAACTCCCAACTCATCCCACCACCACCACCCCATGGCTTCCCACACTTGGTGTCCATACGTTTGTTCTCTACCTCTGTGTCTCTATTTCTTCCCTGCAAACCAGTTCATCTGTACCATTTTTAGGCTCCACATATATGCATTAATATACAATATGTGTTTTCCTCTTTCTGACTTACTTCATTCTGTATGACAGTCTCTCGATCCATCGATGTCTCTACAAATGACCCAGTTTCATTCCTTTTTATGGCCGAGTCATATTCCATTTTATATATGTACCACATCTTTATCCATTCATCTGTCTGTGGGCATTTAGGTTGCTTCCATTACCTGGCTATTGTAAATAGTGCTGCAACGAACATTGTGGTGAATGTGCCTTTTTGAAATACGGTTTTCTCTGGGTATATGCCCAGAAGTGGGATTGCTGGATCAGATGGTAATTCTATTTCTAGTTTTTTTAAGGAAACTCCATACTGTTCTCCATAGTGACTGTATCAATTTACATTCCCACCAATAGTGGAAGAGGGCTCCTTTTGTCCACACCCTCCCCAGAATTGGTTGTTTGTAGATTTTCTGATGATGCCGATTCTAACAGGTGTGAGGTGATACCTCATTGTAGTTTTGATTTGCATTTCTCTAATAATTAGTGCTGTTGAGCAGCTTTTCATGTGCGTCTTGGCCATCTCTGTGTCTCCTTTGAAGAAACGTCTCTTTAGATCTTCTGCCCATTTTTTTGGGGTTGTTTGATTTCTTAATATTAAGCTGCATGAGCTGTTTATATATATTGGAGATTAAACCTCTGTCCATTGATTCGTCTGCAACGATTTTCGCCCATTCTGAGGGATGCCTTTTTCCATTCCCGTGTTTTTTAACAAAAAAGGAAAGAAAGGAAAAGAAGCAGAACACGAATGTGCGTAAAATATGCCTTTTGAAACGGTCGTTTTGAAATATGGACGTCCTTTGAAATTTTTGGTCGATATGTGACCCCAGGATTTGTTTTCAGGGCAGGTGACATTTACAGGCCTGCAATGATTTTGAATATCAACTGACCATTAGCGTTGGGATTAAAGCTGCTGTTGTGTGAAACGGCCACAAGGTGGCAGCAGTTCACCCTTACCAAATCTGGTTACTAGGGCAAGAGAGCCTCAGTGGAAGTGGTGTTCTAGATTGGAGTTTAGAATGGAATGTGCCAGGAGAAAGCCCCTCACGTTTGTCTCACTACTTCTTGTTCGTGTTTTTAATTTAATTTTTTTATTTTTTATTACAGCAAGTTTGATTACAATGTTTGGCTTGTTGTAGGTGTGGAAGATGTGGTTCTTTTACACATATACAGATGACTGTTCTTCTTGGGATCCTTTTCCCATGTACGTTATGACAGAATGTTGAGTAGTCCTCTCTTGGTATTCTGTAGGTCTTTGGTGATTATATATGTCACCTGTGTTTGTATATGTCTGTTAACCCCGATATCGTAATGAAACCAATCCTCACACCTTTCCATTGGTGAACCATAAGTTGTTTAATGAATCTGTGATTGCCCTTCTCCGTGGAAATATCTGCCCTGGTATCCATTTTTAGGTAACACCTATAAGTGATATGATATGATATGTGTCTTTCACTTTCTGACTTACTACAAGTCACGTGATTACTTCTAGACTCATCTACGGTGCTGCAAATGGCATTGTGTCCTTTTTTCCCTTGGCTTCTCTTCTGCCTTAGCGGGGTCCATTTTCAACAATGTGATTCCCTGAGGGTTGTGGATTAGCTGACCTGGGCAGCCTTACCCTGCCGGCCCGCCCTCCCCAGGTGTGCCTCGTTGAGGTCAATATAAACAGAGCTCCAGGCAGCAATAGCCCCTGAAGCTGTGCCTGACTCCATATTCTCTGCCCCGTCAGCAGTCTCGGGGCTATGCTGGTGGGAGGGAGTGAGGGGCCACAGCATTGTGGGTGGCCCGGTGTGAGTGGGGTTCTGCTGGCCTTTCTGCAGGAGTTGCCAGGCTGCCGCCTGTAAAGAAGAGGATGTGTCACCCATACCTTCCGCTGGAATTTCTCTCCGGACAGAGTTGAGGAAGGAAAAAAGCAGTGGGGGCCGGGACAGGAGGGGTATCTCAGGCAGGGCAATGGAAAGCTTCTGGAAGAGCGCCAGGGTCCAGGACCATGCTGGCTGGCCTGCAGGCACCAAGTTGGCCTGCGTGCTGTCGCTGGTGTGGCTCCACGGTCCTTCCTCTAGGCTTTCAAGCCCTTGTACATATTCAGGTGTTTTACCTGGAAAGGGTGGGAACAGTTCAGCAGCAGCTGGCCTGGGGCTCAGCTCACGTTTACTCACAGATGCCTCGGCACGGTCCCCCAGCTTTGCAATGAGGACGCTCCTTGCGTGGGGGTTGGGTTGCTGGCTGTATGGGAGATGGTTCCCCACCTCTGACCAATTTCAGAATTGTTTACCACTGGAGCAAGTGCCGTGATAGGGTTTTCCTCTGTATAACTCGTGGGTTCACTTTTTTTTTCTTTTATGTTTCAAGTTAGATGTTATTCCTCTTTTATGTATTTATAGATATAAGCATGGAAATAATTCATTCCTATAAATACATCTGTGTGACGGGAAGAACTTTTTTCTGTTTTATTTTTAAATTTTATTTTTTAAAATTTCGAAATTTTATTTATTTTTTTATACAGCACGTTATTATTAGTTATGTATTTTATGCATATACATGTATACAGGTCAATCCCAAACTCCCAACTCATCCCACCACCACCACCCCATGGCTTCCCACACTTGGTGTCCATACGTTTGTTCTCTACCTCTGTGTCTCTATTTCTTCCCTGCAAACCAGTTCATCTGTACCATTTTTAGGCTCCACATATATGCATTAATATACAATATGTGTTTTCCTCTTTCTGACTTACTTCATTCTGTATGACAGTCTCTCGATCCATCGATGTCTCTACAAATGACCCAGTTTCATTCCTTTTTATGGCCGAGTCATATTCCATTTTATATATGTACCACATCTTTATCCATTCATCTGTCTGTGGGCATTTAGGTTGCTTCCATTACCTGGCTATTGTAAATAGTGCTGCAACGAACATTGTGGTGAATGTGCCTTTTTGAAATACGGTTTTCTCTGGGTATATGCCCAGAAGTGGGATTGCTGGATCAGATGGTAATTCTATTTCTAGTTTTTTTAAGGAAACTCCATACTGTTCTCCATAGTGACTGTATCAATTTACATTCCCACCAATAGTGGAAGAGGGCTCCTTTTGTCCACACCCTCCCCAGAATTGGTTGTTTGTAGATTTTCTGATGATGCCGATTCTAACAGGTGTGAGGTGATACCTCATTGTAGTTTTGATTTGCATTTCTCTAATAATTAGTGCTGTTGAGCAGCTTTTCATGTGCGTCTTGGCCATCTCTGTGTCTCCTTTGAAGAAACGTCTCTTTAGATCTTCTGCCCATTTTTTTGGGGTTGTTTGATTTCTTAATATTAAGCTGCATGAGCTGTTTATATATATTGGAGATTAAACCTCTGTCCATTGATTCGTCTGCAACGATTTTCGCCCATTCTGAGGGATGCCTTTTTCCATTCCCGTGTTTTTTAACAAAAAAGGAAAGAAAGGAAAAGAAGCAGAACACGAATGTGCGTAAAATATGCCTTTTGAAACGGTCGTTTTGAAATATGGACGTCCTTTGAAATTTTTGGTCGATATGTGACCCCAGGATTTGTTTTCAGGGCAGGTGACATTTACAGGCCTGCAATGATTTTGAATATCAACTGACCATTAGCGTTGGGATTAAAGCTGCTGTTGTGTGAAACGGCCACAAGGTGGCAGCAGTTCACCCTTACCAAATCTGGTTACTAGGGCAAGAGAGCCTCAGTGGAAGTGGTGTTCTAGATTGGAGTTTAGAATGGAATGTGCCAGGAGAAAGCCCCTCACGTTTGTCTCACTACTTCTTGTTCGTGTTTTTAATTTAATTTTTTTATTTTTTATTACAGCAAGTTTGATTACAATGTTTGGCTTGTTGTAGGTGTGGAAGATGTGGTTCTTTTACACATATACAGATGACTGTTCTTCTTGGGATCCTTTTCCCATGTACGTTATGACAGAATGTTGAGTAGTCCTCTCTTGGTATTCTGTAGGTCTTTGGTGATTATATATGTCACCTGTGTTTGTATATGTCTGTTAACCCCGATATCGTAATGAAACCAATCCTCACACCTTTCCATTGGTGAACCATAAGTTGTTTAATGAATCTGTGATTGCCCTTCTCCGTGGAAATATCTGCCCTGGTATCCATTTTTAGGTAACACCTATAAGTGATATGATATGATATGTGTCTTTCACTTTCTGACTTACTACAAGTCACGTGATTACTTCTAGACTCATCTACGGTGCTGCAAATGGCATTGTGTCCTTTTTTCCCTTGGCTTCTCTTCTGCCTTAGCGGGGTCCATTTTCAACAATGTGATTCCCTGAGGGTTGTGGATTAGCTGACCTGGGCAGCCTTACCCTGCCGGCCCGCCCTCCCCAGGTGTGCCTCGTTGAGGTCAATATAAACAGAGCTCCAGGCAGCAATAGCCCCTGAAGCTGTGCCTGACTCCATATTCTCTGCCCCGTCAGCAGTCTCGGGGCTATGCTGGTGGGAGGGAGTGAGGGGCCACAGCATTGTGGGTGGCCCGGTGTGAGTGGGGTTCTGCTGGCCTTTCTGCAGGAGTTGCCAGGCTGCCGCCTGTAAAGAAGAGGATGTGTCACCCATACCTTCCGCTGGAATTTCTCTCCGGACAGAGTTGAGGAAGGAAAAAAGCAGTGGGGGCCGGGACAGGAGGGGTATCTCAGGCAGGGCAATGGAAAGCTTCTGGAAGAGCGCCAGGGTCCAGGACCATGCTGGCTGGCCTGCAGGCACCAAGTTGGCCTGCGTGCTGTCGCTGGTGTGGCTCCACGGTCCTTCCTCTAGGCTTTCAAGCCCTTGTACATATTCAGGTGTTTTACCTGGAAAGGGTGGGAACAGTTCAGCAGCAGCTGGCCTGGGGCTCAGCTCACGTTTACTCACAGATGCCTCGGCACGGTCCCCCAGCTTTGCAATGAGGACGCTCCTTGCGTGGGGGTTGGGTTGCTGGCTGTATGGGAGATGGTTCCCCACCTCTGACCAATTTCAGAATTGTTTACCACTGGAGCAAGTGCCGTGATAGGGTTTTCCTCTGTATAACTCGTGGGTTCACTTTTTTTTTCTTTTATGTTTCAAGTTAGATGTTATTCCTCTTTTATGTATTTATAGATATAAGCATGGAAATAATTCATTCCTATAAATACATCTGTGTTACGGGAAGAACTTTTTTCTGTTTTATTTTTAAATTTTATTTTTTAAAATTTCGAAATTTTATTTATTTTTTTATACAGCACGTTATTATTAGTTATGTATTTTATGCATATACATGTATACAGGTCAATCCCAAACTCCCAACTCATCCCACCACCACCACCCCATGGCTTCCCACACTTGGTGTCCATACGTTTGTTCTCTACCTCTGTGTCTCTATTTCTTCCCTGCAAACCAGTTCATCTGTACCATTTTTAGGCTCCACATATATGCATTAATATACAATATTTGTTTTCCTCTTTCTGACTTACTTCATTCTGTATGACAGTCTCTCGATCCATCGATGTCTCTACAAATGACCCAGTTTCATTCCTTTTTATGGCCGAGTCATATTCCATTTTATATATGTACCACATCTTTATCCATTCATCTGTCTGTGGGCATTTAGGTTGCTTCCATTACCTGGCTATTGTAAATAGTGCTGCAACGAACATTGTGGTGAATGTGCCTTTTTGAAATACGGTTTTCTCTGGGTATATGCCCAGAAGTGGGATTGCTGGATCAGATGGTAATTCTATTTCTAGTTTTTTTAAGGAAACTCCATACTGTTCTCCATAGTGACTGTATCAATTTACATTCCCACCAATAGTGGAAGAGGGCTCCTTTTGTCCACACCCTCCCCAGAATTGGTTGTTTGTAGATTTTCTGATGATGCCGATTCTAACAGGTGTGAGGTGATACCTCATTGTAGTTTTGATTTGCATTTCTCTAATAATTAGTGCTGTTGAGCAGCTTTTCATGTGCGTCTTGGCCATCTCTGTGTCTCCTTTGAAGAAACGTCTCTTTAGATCTTCTGCCCATTTTTTTGGGGTTGTTTGTTTTCTTAATATTAAGCTGCATGAGCTGTTTATATATATTGGAGATTAAACCTCTGTCCATTGATTCGTCTGCAACGATTTTCGCCCATTCTGAGGGATGCCTTTTTCCATTCCCGTGTTTTTTAACAAAAAAGGAAAGAAAGGAAAAGAAGCAGAACACGAATGTGCGTAAAATATGCCTTTTGAAACGGTCGTTTTGAAATATGGACGTCCTTTGAAATTTTTGGTCGATATGTGACCCCAGGATTTGTTTTCAGGGCAGGTGTCATTTACAGGCCTGCAATGATTTTGAATATCAACTGACCATTAGCGTTGGGATTAAAGCTGCTGTTGTGTGAAACGGCCACAAGGTGGCAGCAGTTCACCCTTACCAAATCTGGTTACTAGGGCAAGAGAGCCTCAGTGGAAGTGGTGTTCTAGATTGGAGTTTAGAATGGAATGTGCCAGGAGAAAGCCCCTCACGTTTGTCTCACTACTTCTTGTTCGTGTTTTTAATTTAATTTTTTTATTTTTTATTACAGCAAGTTTGATTACAATGTTTGGCTTGTTGTAGGTGTGGAAGATGTGGTTCTTTTACACATATACAGATGACTGTTCTTCTTGGGATCCTTTTCCCATGTACGTTATGACAGAATGTTGAGTAGTCCTCTCTTGGTATTCTGTAGGTCTTTGGTGATTATATATGTCACCTGTGTTTGTATATGTCTGTTAACCCCGATATCGTAATGAAACCAATCCTCACACCTTTCCATTGGTGAACCATAAGTTGTTTAATGAATCTGTGATTGCCCTTCTCCGTGGAAATATCTGCCCTGGTATCCATTTTTAGGTAACACCTATAAGTGATATGATATGATATGTGTCTTTCACTTTCTGACTTACTACAAGTCACGTGATTACTTCTAGACTCATCTACGGTGCTGCAAATGGCATTGTGTCCTTTTTTCCCTTGGCTTCTCTTCTGCCTTAGCGGGGTCCATTTTCAACAATGTGATTCCCTGAGGGTTGTGGATTAGCTGACCTGGGCAGCCTTACCCTGCCGGCCCGCCCTCCCCAGGTGTGCCTCGTTGAGGTCAATATAAACAGAGCTCCAGGCAGCAATAGCCCCTGAAGCTGTGCCTGACTCCATATTCTCTGCCCCGTCAGCAGTCTCGGGGCTATGCTGGTGGGAGGGAGTGAGGGGCCACAGCATTGTGGGTGGCCCGGTGTGAGTGGGGTTCTGCTGGCCTTTCTGCAGGAGTTGCCAGGCTGCCGCCTGTAAAGAAGAGGATGTGTCACCCATACCTTCCGCTGGAATTTCTCTCCGGACAGAGTTGAGGAAGGAAAAAAGCAGTGGGGGCCGGGACAGGAGGGGTATCTCAGGCAGGGCAATGGAAAGCTTCTGGAAGAGCGCCAGGGTCCAGGACCACGCTGGCTGGCCTGCAGGCACCAAGTTGGCCTGCGTGCTGTCGCTGGTGTGGCTCCACGGTCCTTCCTCTAGGCTTTCAAGCCCTTGTACATATTCAGGTGTTTTACCTGGAAAGGGTGGGAACAGTTCAGCAGCAGCTGGCCTGGGGCTCAGCTCACGTTTACTCACAGATGCCTCGGCACGGTCCCCCAGCTTTGCAATGAGGACGCTCCTTGCGTGGGGGTTGGGTTGCTGGCTGTATGGGAGATGGTTCCCCACCTCTGACCAATTTCAGAATTGTTTACCACTGGAGCAAGTGCCGTGATAGGGTTTTCCTCTGTATAACTCGTGGGTTCACTTTTTTTTTCTTTTATGTTTCAAGTTAGATGTTATTCCTCTTTTATGTATTTATAGATATAAGCATGGAAATAATTCATTCCTATAAATACATCTGTGTGACGGGAAGAACTTTTTTCTGTTTTATTTTTAAATTTTATTTTTTAAAATTTCGAAATTTTATTTATTTTTTTATACAGCACGTTATTATTAGTTATGTATTTTATGCATATACATGTATACAGGTCAATCCCAAACTCCCAACTCATCCCACCACCACCACCCCATGGCTTCCCACACTTGGTGTCCATACGTTTGTTCTCTACCTCTGTGTCTCTATTTCTTCCCTGCAAACCAGTTCATCTGTACCATTTTTAGGCTCCACATATATGCATTAATATACAATATTTGTTTTCCTCTTTCTGACTTACTTCATTCTGTATGACAGTCTCTCGATCCATCGATGTCTCTACAAATGACCCAGTTTCATTCCTTTTTATGGCCGAGTCATATTCCATTTTATATATGTACCACATCTTTATCCATTCATCTGTCTGTGGGCATTTAGGTTGCTTCCATTACCTGCCTATTGTAAATAGTGCTGCAACGAACATTGTGGTGAATGTGCCTTTTTGAAATACGGTTTTCTCTGGGTATATGCCCAGAAGTGGGATTGCTGGATCAGATGGTAATTCTATTTCTAATTTTTTTAAGGAAACTCCATACTGTTCTCCATAGGGACTGTATCAATTTACATTCCCACCAATAGTGGAAGAGGGCTCCTTTTGTCCACACCCTCCCCAGAATTGGTTGTTTGTAGATTTTCTGATGATGCCGATTCTAACAGGTGTGAGGTGATACCTCATTGTAGTTTTGATTTGCATTTCTCTAATAATTAGTGCTGTTGAGCAGCTTTTCATGTGCGTCTTGGCCATCTCTGTGTCTCCTTTGAAGAAACGTCTCTTTAGATCTTCTGCCCATTTTTTTGGGTTGTTTGTTTTCTTAATATTAAGCTGCATGAGCTGTTTATATATATTGGAGATTACACCTCTGTCCATTGATTCGTCTGCAACGATTTTCGCCCATTCTGAGGGATGCCTTTTTCCATTCCCGTGTTTTTTAACAAAAAAGGAAAGAAAGGAAAAGAAGCAGAACACGAATGTGCGTAAAATATGCCTTTTGAAACGGTGGTTTTGAAATATGGACGTCCTTTGAAATTTTTGGTCGATATGTGACCCCAGGATTTGTTTTCAGGGCAGGTGTCATTTACAGGCCTGCAATGATTTTGAATATCAACTGACCATTAGCGTTGGGATTAAAGCTGCTGTTGTGTGAAACGGCCACAAGGTGGCAGCAGTTCACCCTTACCAAATCTGGTTACTAGGGCAAGAGAGCCTCAGTGGAAGTGGTGTTCTAGATAGGAGTTTAGAATGGAATGTGCCAGGAGAAAGCCCCTCACGTTTGTCTCACTACTTCTTGTTCGTGTTTTTAATTTAAGTTTTTATTTTTTATTACAGCAAGTTTGATTACAATGTTTGGCTTGTTGTAGGTGTGGAAGATGTGGTTCTTTTACACATATACAGATGACTGTTCTTCTTGGGATCCTTTTCCCATGTACGTTATGACAGAATGTTGAGTAGTCCTCTCTTCGTATTCTGTAGGTCTTTGGTGATTATATATGTCACCTGTGTTTGTATATGTCTGTTAACCCCGATATCGTAATGAAACCAATCCTCACACCTTTCCATTGGTGAACCATAAGTTTGTTTAATGAATCTGTGATTGCCCTTCTCCGTGGAAATATCTGCCCTGGTATCCATTTTTAGGTAACACCTATAAGTGATATGATATGATATGTGTCTTTCACTTTCTGACTTACTACAAGTCACGTGATTACTTCTAGACTCATCTACGGTGCTGCAAATGGCATTGTGTCCTTTTTTCCCTTGGCTTCTCTTCTGCCTTAGCGGGGTCCATTTTCAACAATGTGATTCCCTGAGGGTTGTGGATTAGCTGACCTGGGCAGCCTTACCCTGCCGGCCCGCCCTCCCCAGGTGTGCCTCGTTGAGGTCAATATAAACAGAGCTCCAGGCAGCAATAGCCCCTGAAGCTGTGCCTGACTCCATATTCTCTGCCCCGTCAGCAGTCTCGGGGCTGTGCTGGTGGGAGGGAGTGAGGGGCCACAGCTTTGTGGGTGGCCCGGTGTGAGTGGGGTTCTGCTGGCCTTTCTGCAGGAGTTGCCAGGCTGCCGCCTGTAAAGAAGAGGATGTGTCACCCATACCTTCCGCTGGAATTTCTCTCCGGACAGAGGTGAGGAAGGAAAAAAGCAGTGGGGGCCGGGACAGGAGGGGTATCTCAGGCAGGGCAATGGAAAGCTTCTGGAAGAGCGCCAGGGTCCAGGACCACGCTGGCTGGCCTGCAGGCACCAAGTTGGCCTGCGTGCTGTCGCTGGTGTGGCTCCACGGTCCTTCCTCTAGGCTTTCAAGCCCTTGTACATATTCAGGTGTTTTACCTGGAAAGGGTGGGAACAGTTCAGCAGCAGCTGGCCTGGGGCTCAGCTCACGTTTACTCACAGATGCCTCGGCACGGTCCCCCAGCTTTGCAATGAGGACGCTCCTTGCGTGGGGGTTGGGTTGCTGGCTGTATGGGAGATGGTTCCCCACCTCTGACCAATTTCAGAATTGTTTACCACTGGAGCAAGTGCCGTGATAGGGTTTTCCTCTGTATAACTCGTGGGTTCACTTTTTTTTTCTTTTATGTTTCAAGTTAGATGTTATTCCTCTTTTATGTATTTATAGATATAAGCATGGAAATAATTCATTCCTATAAATACATCTGTGTGACGGGAAGAACTTTTTTCTGTTTTATTTTTAAATTTTATTTTTTAAAATTTCGAAATTTTATTTATTTTTTTATACAGCACGTTATTATTAGTTATGTATTTTATGCATATACATGTATACAGGTCAATCCCAAACTCCCAACTCATCCCACCACCACCACCCCATGGCTTCCCACACTTGGTGTCCATACGTTTGTTCTCTACCTCTGTGTCTCTATTTCTTCCCTGCAAACCAGTTCATCTGTACCATTTTTAGGCTCCACATATATGCATTAATATACAATATTTGTTTTCCTCTTTCTGACTTACTTCATTCTGTATGACAGTCTCTCGATCCATCGATGTCTCTACAAATGACCCAGTTTCATTCCTTTTTATGGCCGAGTCATATTCCATTTTATATATGTACCACATCTTTATCCATTCATCTGTCTGTGGGCATTTAGGTTGCTTCCATTACCTGCCTATTGTAAATAGTGCTGCAACGAACATTGTGGTGAATGTGCCTTTTTGAAATACGGTTTTCTCTGGGTATATGCCCAGAAGTGGGATTGCTGGATCAGATGGTAATTCTATTTCTAATTTTTTTAAGGAAACTCCATACTGTTCTCCATAGGGACTGTATCAATTTACATTCCCACCAATAGTGGAAGAGGGCTCCTTTTGTCCACACCCTCCCCAGAATTGGTTGTTTGTAGATTTTCTGATGATGCCGATTCTAACAGGTGTGAGGTGATACCTCATTGTAGTTTTGATTTGCATTTCTCTAATAATTAGTGCTGTTGAGCAGCTTTTCATGTGCGTCTTGGCCATCTCTGTGTCTCCTTTGAAGAAACGTCTCTTTAGATCTTCTGCCCATTTTTTTGGGTTGTTTGTTTTCTTAATATTAAGCTGCATGAGCTGTTTATATATATTGGAGATTACACCTCTGTCCATTGATTCGTCTGCAACGATTTTCGCCCATTCTGAGGGATGCCTTTTTCCATTCCCGTGTTTTTTAACAAAAAAGGAAAGAAAGGAAAAGAAGCAGAACACGAATGTGCGTAAAATATGCCTTTTGAAACGGTGGTTTTGAAATATGGACGTCCTTTGAAATTTTTGGTCGATATGTGACCCCAGGATTTGTTTTCAGGGCAGGTGTCATTTACAGGCCTGCAATGATTTTGAATATCAACTGACCATTAGCGTTGGGATTAAAGCTGCTGTTGTGTGAAACGGCCACAAGGTGGCAGCAGTTCACCCTTACCAAATCTGGTTACTAGGGCAAGAGAGCCTCAGTGGAAGTGGTGTTCTAGATAGGAGTTTAGAATGGAATGTGCCAGGAGAAAGCCCCTCACGTTTGTCTCACTACTTCTTGTTCGTGTTTTTAATTTAAGTTTTTATTTTTTATTACAGCAAGTTTGATTACAATGTTTGGCTTGTTGTAGGTGTGGAAGATGTGGTTCTTTTACACATATACAGATGACTGTTCTTCTTGGGATCCTTTTCCCATGTACGTTATGACAGAATGTTGAGTAGTCCTCTCTTGGTATTCTGTAGGTCTTTGGTGATTATATATGTCACCTGTGTTTGTATATGTCTGTTAACCCCGATATCGTAATGAAACCAATCCTCACACCTTTCCATTGGTGAACCATAAGTTTGTTTAATGAATCTGTGATTGCCCTTCTCCGTGGAAATATCTGCCCTGGTATCCATTTTTAGGTAACACCTATAAGTGATATGATATGATATGTGTCTTTCACTTTCTGACTTACTACAAGTCACGTGATTACTTCTAGACTCATCTACGGTGCTGCAAATGGCATTGTGTCCTTTTTTCCCTTGGCTTCTCTTCTGCCTTAGCGGGGTCCATTTTCAACAATGTGATTCCCTGAGGGTTGTGGATTAGCTGACCTGGGCAGCCTTACCCTGCCGGCCCGCCCTCCCCAGGTGTGCCTCGTTGAGGTCAATATAAACAGAGCTCCAGGCAGCAATAGCCCCTGAAGCTGTGCCTGACTCCATATTCTCTGCCCCGTCAGCAGTCTCGGGGCTGTGCTGGTGGGAGGGAGTGAGGGGCCACAGCTTTGTGGGTGGCCCGGTGTGAGTGGGGTTCTGCTGGCCTTTCTGCAGGAGTTGCCAGGCTGCCGCCTGTAAAGAAGAGGATGTGTCACCCATACCTTCCGCTGGAATTTCTCTCCGGACAGAGGTGAGGAAGGAAAAAAGCAGTGGGGGCCGGGACAGGAGGGGTATCTCAGGCAGGGCAATGGAAAGCTTCTGGAAGAGCGCCAGGGTCCAGGACCACGCTGGCTGGCCTGCAGGCACCAAGTTGGCCTGCGTGCTGTCGCTGGTGTGGCTCCACGGTCCTTCCTCTAGGCTTTCAAGCCCTTGTACATATTCAGGTGTTTTACCTGGAAAGGGTGGGAACAGTTCTGCAGCAGCTGGCCTGGGGCTCAGCTCACGTTTACTCACAGATGCCTCGGCACGGTCCCCCAGCTTTGCAATGAGGACGCTCCTTGCGTGGGGGTTGGGTTGCTGGCTGTATGGGAGATGGTTCCCCACCTCTGACCAATTTCAGAATTGTTTACCACTGGAGCAAGTGCCGTGATAGGGTTTTCCTCTGTATAACTCGTGGGTTCACTTTTTTTTTCTTTTATGTTTCAAGTTAGATGTTATTCCTCTTTTATGTATTTATAGATATAAGCATGGAAATAATTCATTCCTATAAATACATCTGTGTGACGGGAAGAACTTTTTTCTGTTTTATTTTTAAATTTTATTTTTTAAAATTTCGAAATTTTATTTATTTTTTTATACAGCACGTTATTATTAGTTATGTATTTTATGCATATACATGTATACAGGTCAATCCCAAACTCCCAACTCATCCCACCACCACCACCCCATGGCTTCCCACACTTGGTGTCCATACGTTTGTTCTCTACCTCTGTGTCTCTATTTCTTCCCTGCAAACCAGTTCATCTGTACCATTTTTAGGCTCCACATATATGCATTAATATACAATATTTGTTTTCCTCTTTCTGACTTACTTCATTCTGTATGACAGTCTCTCGATCCATCGATGTCTCTACAAATGACCCAGTTTCATTCCTTTTTATGGCCGAGTCATATTCCATTTTATATATGTACCACATCTTTATCCATTCATCTGTCTGTGGGCATTTAGGTTGCTTCCATTACCTGCCTATTGTAAATAGTGCTGCAACGAACATTGTGGTGAATGTGCCTTTTTGAAATACGGTTTTCTCTGGGTATATGCCCAGAAGTGGGATTGCTGGATCAGATGGTAATTCTATTTCTAATTTTTTTAAGGAAACTCCATACTGTTCTCCATAGGGACTGTATCAATTTACATTCCCACCAATAGTGGAAGAGGGCTCCTTTTGTCCACACCCTCCCCAGAATTGGTTGTTTGTAGATTTTCTGATGATGCCGATTCTAACAGGTGTGAGGTGATACCTCATTGTAGTTTTGATTTGCATTTCTCTAATAATTAGTGCTGTTGAGCAGCTTTTCATGTGCGTCTTGGCCATCTCTGTGTCTCCTTTGAAGAAACGTCTCTTTAGATCTTCTGCCCATTTTTTTGGGGTTGTTTGTTTTCTTAATATTAAGCTGCATGAGCTGTTTATATATATTGGAGATTAAACCTCTGTCCATTGATTCGTCTGCAACGATTTTCGCCCATTCTGAGGGATGCCTTTTTCCATTCCCGTGTTTTTTAACAAAAAAGGAAAGAAAGGAAAAGAAGCAGAACACGAATGTGCGTAAAATATGCCTTTTGAAATGGTGGTTTTGAAATATGGACGTCCTTTGAAATTTTTGGTCGATATGTGACCCCAGGATTTGTTTTCAGGGCAGGTGTCATTTACAGGCCTGCAATGATTTTGAATATCAACTGACCATTAGCGTTGGGATTAAAGCTGCTGTTGTGTGAAACGGCCACAAGGTGGCAGCAGTTCACCCTTACCAAATCTGGTTACTAGGGCAAGAGAGCCTCAGTGGAAGTGGTGTTCTAGATTGGAGTTTAGAATGGAATGTGCCAGGAGAAAGCCCCTCACGTTTGTCTCAATACTTCTTGTTCGTGTTTTTAATTTAATTTTTTTATTTTTTATTACAGCAAGTTTGATTACAATGTTTGGCTTGTTGTAGGTGTGGAAGATGTGGTTCTTTTACACATATACAGATGACTGTTCTTCTTGGGATCCTTTTCCCATGTACGTTATGACAGAATGTTGAGTAGTCCTCTCTTGGTATTCTGTAGGTCTTTGGTGATTATATATGTCACCTGTGTTTGTATATGTCTGTTAACCCCGATATCGTAATGAAACCAATCCTCACACCTTTCCATTGGTGAACCATAAGTTTGTTTAATGAATCTGTGATTGCCCTTCTCCGTGGAAATATCTGCCCTGGTATCCATTTTTAGGTAACACCTATAAGTGATATGATATGATATGTGTCTTTCACTTTCTGACTTACTACAAGTCACGTGATTACTTCTAGACTCATCTACGGTGCTGCAAATGGCATTGTGTCCTTTTTTCCCTTGGCTTCTCTTCTGCCTTAGCGGGGTCCATTTTCAACAATGTGATTCCCTGAGGGTTGTGGATTAGCTGACCTGGGCAGCCTTACCCTGCCGGCCCGCCCTCCCCAGGTGTGCCTCGTTGAGGTCAATATAAACAGAGCTCCAGGCAGCAATAGCCCCTGAAGCTGTGCCTGACTCCATATTCTCTGCCCCGTCAGCAGTCTCGGGGCTGTGCTGGTGGGAGGGAGTGAGGGGCCACAGCTTTGTGGGTGGCCCGGTGTGAGTGGGGTTCTGCTGGCCTTTCTGCAGGAGTTGCCAGGCTGCCGCCTGTAAAGAAGAGGATGTGTCACCCATACCTTCCGCTGGAATTTCTCTCCGGACAGAGGTGAGGAAGGAAAAAAGCAGTGGGGGCCGGGACAGGAGGGGTATCTCAGGCAGGGCAATGGAAAGCTTCTGGAAGAGCGCCAGGGTCCAGGACCACGCTGGCTGGCCTGCAGGCACCAAGTTGGCCTGCGTGCTGTCGCTGGTGTGGCTCCACGGTCCTTCCTCTAGGCTTTCAAGCCCTTGTACATATTCAGGTGTTTTACCTGGAAAGGGTGGGAACAGTTCAGCAGCAGCTGGCCTGGGGCTCAGCTCACGTTTACTCACAGATGCCTCGGCACGGTCCCCCAGCTTTGCAATGAGGACGCTCCTTGCGTGGGGGTTGGGTTGCTGGCTGTATGGGAGATGGTTCCCCACCTCTGACCAATTTCAGAATTGTTTACCACTGGAGCAAGTGCCGTGATAGGGTTTTCCTCTGTATAACTCGTGGGTTCACTTTTTTTTTCTTTTATGTTTCAAGTTAGATGTTATTCCTCTTTTATGTATTTATAGATATAAGCATGGAAATAATTCATTCCTATAAATACATCTGTGTGACGGGAAGAACTTTTTTCTGTTTTATTTTTAAATTTTATTTTTTAAAATTTCGAAATTTTATTTATTTTTTTATACAGCACGTTATTATTAGTTATGTATTTTATGCATATACATGTATACAGGTCAATCCCAAACTCCCAACTCATCCCACCACCACCACCCCATGGCTTCCCACACTTGGTGTCCATACGTTTGTTCTCTACCTCTCTGTCTCTATTTCTTCCCTGGAAACCAGTTCATCTGTACCATTTTTAGGCTCCACATATATGCATTAATATACAATATTTGTTTTCCTCTTTCTGACTTACTTCATTCTGTATGACAGTCTCTCGATCCATCGATGTCTCTACAAATGACCCAGTTTCATTCCTTTTTATGGCCGAGTCATATTCCATTTTATATATGTACCACATCTTTATCCATTCATCTGTCTGTGGGCATTTAGGTTGCTTCCATTACCTGGCTATTGTAAATAGTGCTGCAACGAACATTGTGGTGAATGTGCCTTTTTGAAATACGGTTTTCTCTGGGTATATGCCCAGAAGTGGGATTGCTGGATCAGATGGTAATTCTATTTCTAGTTATTTTAAGGAAACTCCATACTGTTCTCCATAGGGACTGTATCAATTTACATTCCCACCAATAGTGGAAGAGGGCTCCTTTTGTCCACACCCTCCCCAGAATTGGTTGTTTGTAGATTTTCTGATGATGCCGATTCTAACAGGTGTGAGGTGATACCTCATTGTAGTTTTGATTTGCATTTCTCTAATAATTAGTGCTGTTGAGCAGCTTTTCATGTGCGTCTTGGCCATCTCTGTGTCTCCTTTGAAGAAACGTCTCTTTAGATCTTCTGCCCATTTTTTTTGGGTTGTTTGTTTTCTTAATATTAAGCTGCATGAGCTGTTTATATATATTGGAGATTAAACCTCTGTCCATTGATTCGTCTGCAACGATTTTCGCCCATTCTGAGGGATGCCTTTTTCCATTCCCGTGTTTTTTAACAAAAAAGGAAAGAAAGGAAAAGAAGCAGAACACTAATGTGCGTAAAATATGCCTTTTGAAACGGTCGTTTTGAAATATGGACGTCCTTTGAAATTTTTGGTCGATATGTGACCCCAGGATTTGTTTTCAGGGCAGGTGTCATTTACAGGCCTGCAATGATTTTGAATATCAACTGACCATTAGCGTTGGGATTAAAGCTGCTGTTGTGTGAAACGGCCACAAGGTGGCAGCAGTTCACCCTTACCAAATCTGGTTACTAGGGCAAGAGAGCCTCAGTGGAAGTGGTGTTCTAGATTGGAGTTTAGAATGGAATGTGCCAGGAGAAAGCCCCTCACGTTTGTCTCACTACTTCTTGTTCGTGTTTTTAATTTAATTTTTTTATTTTTTATTACAGCAAGTTTGATTACAATGTTTGGCTTGTTGTAGGTGTGGAAGATGTGGTTCTTTTACACATATACAGATGACTGTTCTTCTTGGGATCCTTTTCCCATGTACGTTATGACAGAATGTTGAGTAGTCCTCCCTTGGTATTCTGTACGTCTTTGGTGATTATATATGTCACCTGTGTTTGTATATGTCTGTTAACCCCGATATCGTAATGAAACCAATCCTCACACCTTTCCATTGGTGAACCATAAGTTTGTTTAATGAATCTGTGATTGCCCTTCTACGTGGAAATATCTGCCCTGGTATCCATTTTTAGGTAACACCTATAAGTGATATGATATGATATGTGTCTTTCACTTTCTGACTTACTACAAGTCACGTGATTACTTCTAGACTCATCTACGTTGCTGCAAATGGCATTGTGTCCTTTTTTCCCTTGGCTTCTCTTCTGCCTTAGCGGGGTCCATTTTCAACAATGTGATTCCCTGAGGGTTGTGGATTAGCTGACCTGGGCAGCCTTACCCTGCCGGCCCGCCCTCCCCAGGTGTGCCTCGTTGAGGTCAATATAAACAGAGCTCCAGGCAGCAATAGCCCCTGAAGCTGTGCCTGACTCCATATTCTCTGCCCCGTCAGCAGTCTCGGGGCTGTGCTGGTGGGAGGGAGTGAGGGGCCACAGCTTTGTGGGTGGCCCGGTGTGAGTGGGGTTCTGCTGGCCTATCTGCAGGAGTTGCCAGGCTGCCGCCTGTAAAGAAGAGGATGTGTCACCCATACCTTCCGCTGGAATTTCTCTCCGGACAGAGGTGAGGAAGGAAAAAAGCAGTGGGGGCCGGGACAGGAGGGGTATCTCAGGCAGGGCAATGGAAAGCTTCTGGAAGAGCGCCAGGGTCCAGGACCACGCTGGCTGGCCTGCAGGCACCAAGTTGGCCTGCGTGCTGTCGCTGGTGTGGCTCCACGGTCCTTCCTCTAGGCTTTCAAGCCCTTGTACATATTCAGGTGTTTTACCTGGAAAGGGTGGGAACAGTTCAGCAGCAGCTGGCCTGGGGCTCAGCTCACGTTTACTCACAGATGCCTCGGCACGGTCCCCCAGCTTTGCAATGAGGACGCTCCTTGCGTGGGGGTTGGGTTGCTGGCTGTATGGGAGATGGTTCCCCACCTCTGACCAATTTCAGAATTGTTTACCACTGGAGCAAGTGCCGTGATAGGGTTTTCCTCTGTATAACTCGTGGGTTCACTTTTTTTTCTTTTATGTTTCAAGTTAGATGTTATTCCTCTTTTATGTATTTATAGATATAAGCATGGAAATAATTCATTCCTATAAATACATCTGTGTGACGGGAAGAACTTTTTTCTGTTTTATTTTTAAATTTTATTTTTTAAAATTTCGAAATTTTATTTATTTTTTTATACAGCACGTTATTATTAGTTATGTATTTTATGCATATACATGTATACAGGTCAATCCCAAACTCCCAACTCATCCCACCACCACCACCCCATGGCTTCCCACACTTGGTGTCCATACGTTTGTTCTCTACCTCTGTGTCTCTATTTCTTCCCTGCAAACCAGTTCATCTGTACCATTTTTAGGCTCCACATATATGCATTAATATACAATATTTGTTTTCCTCTTTCTGACTTACTTCATTCTGTATGACAGTCTCTCGATCCATCGATGTCTCTACAAATGACCCAGTTTCATTCCTTTTTATGGCCGAGTCATATTCCATTTTATATATGTACCACATCTTTATCCATTCATCTGTCTGTGGGCATTTAGGTTGCTTCCATTACCTGCCTATTGTAAATAGTGCTGCAACGAACATTGTGGTGAATGTGCCTTTTTGAAATACGGTTTTCTCTGGGTATATGCCCAGAAGTGGGATTGCTGGATCAGATGGTAATTCTATTTCTAATTTTTTTAAGGAAACTCCATACTGTTCTCCATAGGGACTGTATCAATTTACATTCCCACCAATAGTGGAAGAGGGCTCCTTTTGTCCACACCCTCCCCAGAATTGGTTGTTTGTAGATTTTCTGATGATGCCGATTCTAACAGGTGTGAGGTGATACCTCATTGTAGTTTTGATTTGCATTTCTCTAATAATTAGTGCTGTTGAGCAGCTTTTCATGTGCGTCTTGGCCATCTCTGTGTCTCCTTTGAAGAAACGTCTCTTTAGATCTTCTGCCCATTTTTTTTGGGTTGTTTGTTTTCTTAATATTAAGCTGCATGAGCTGTTTATATATATTGGAGATTAAACCTCTGTCCATTGATTCGTCTGCAACGATTTTCGCCCATTCTGAGGGATGCCTTTTTCCATTCCCGTGTTTTTTAACAAAAAAGGAAAGAAAGGAAAAGAGGCAGAACACTAATGTGCGTAAAATATGCCTTTTGAAACGGTCGTTTTGAAATATGGACGTCCTTTGAAATTTTTGGTCGATATGTGACCCCAGGATTTGTTTTCAGGGCAGGTGTCATTTACAGGCCTGCAATGATTTTGAATATCAACTGACCATTAGCGTTGGGATTAAAGCTGCTGTTGTGTGAAACGGCCACAAGGTGGCAGCAGTTCACCCTTACCAAATCTGGTTACTAGGGCAAGAGAGCCTCAGTGGAAGTGGTGTTCTAGATTGGAGTTTAGAATGGAATGTGCCAGGAGAAAGCCCCTCACGTTTGTCTCACTACTTCTTGTTCGTGTTTTTAATTTAATTTTTTTATTTTTTATTACAGCAAGTTTGATTACAATGTTTGGCTTGTTGTAGGTGTGGAAGATGTGGTTCTTTTACACATATACAGATGACTGTTCTTCTTGGGATCCTTTTCCCATGTACGTTATGACAGAATGTTGAGTAGTCCTCCCTTGGTATTCTGTAGGTCTTTGGTGATTATATATGTCACCTGTGTTTGTATATGTCTGTTAACCCCGATATCGTAATGAAACCAATCCTCACACCTTTCCATTGGTGAACCATAAGTTTGTTTAATGAATCTGTGATTGCCCTTCTACGTGGAAATATCTGCCCTGGTATCCATTTTTAGGTAACACCTATAAGTGATATGATATGATATGTGTCTTTCACTTTCTGACTTACTACAAGTCACGTGATTACTTCTAGACTCATCTACGTTGCTGCAAATGGCATTGTGTCCTTTTTTCCCTTGGCTTCTCTTCTGCCTTAGCGGGGTCCATTTTCAACAATGTGATTCCCTGAGGGTTGTGGATTAGCTGACCTGGGCAGCCTTACCCTGCCGGCCCGCCCTCCCCAGGTGTGCCTCGTTGAGGTCAATATAAACAGAGCTCCAGGCAGCAATAGCCCCTGAAGCTGTGCCTGACTCCATATTCTCTGCCCCGTCAGCAGTCTCGGGGCTGTGCTGGTGGGAGGGAGTGAGGGGCCACAGCTTTGTGGGTGGCCCGGTGTGAGTGGGGTTCTGCTGGCCTTTCTGCAGGAGTTGCCAGGCTGCCGCCTGTAAAGAAGAGGATGTGTCACCCATACCTTCCGCTGGAATTTCTCTCCGGACAGAGTTGAGGAAGGAAAAAAGCAGTGGGGGCCGGGACAGGAGGGGTATCTCAGGCAGGGCAATGGAAAGCTTCTGGAAGAGCGCCAGGGTCCAGGACCACGCTGGCTGGCCTGCAGGCACCAAGTTGGCCTGCGTGCTGTCGCTGGTGTGGCTCCACGGTCCTTCCTCTAGGCTTTCAAGCCCTTGTACATATTCAGGTGTTTTACCTGGAAAGGGTGGGAACAGTTCAGCAGCAGCTGGCCTGGGGCTCAGCTCACGTTTACTCACAGATGCCTCGGCACGGTCCCCCAGCTTTGCAATGAGGACGCTCCTTGCGTGGGGGTTGGGTTGCTGGCTGTATGGGAGATGGTTCCCCACCTCTGACCAATTTCAGAATTGTTTACCACTGGAGCAAGTGCCGTGATAGGGTTTTCCTCTGTATAACTCGTGGGTTCACTTTTTTTTTCTTTTATGTTTCAAGTTAGATGTTATTCCTCTTTTATGTATTTATAGATATAAGCATGGAAATAATTCATTCCTATAAATACATCTGTGTGACGGGAAGAACTTTTTTCTGTTTTATTTTTAAATTTTATTTTTTAAAATTTTGAAATTTTATTTATTTTTTTATACAGCACGTTATTATTAGTTATGTATTTTATGCATATACATGTATACAGGTCAATCCCAAACTCCCAACTCATCCCACCACCACCACCCCATGGCTTCCCACACTTGGTGTCCATACGTTTGTTCTCTACCTCTGTGTCTCTATTTCTTCCCTGCAAACCAGTTCATCTGTACCATTTTTAGGCTCCACATATATGCATTAATATACAATATTTGTTTTCCTCTTTCTGACTTACTTCATTCTGTATGACAGTCTCTCGATCCATCGATGTCTCTACAAATGACCCAGTTTCATTCCTTTTTATGGCCGAGTCATATTCCATTTTATATATGTACCACATCTTTATCCATTCATCTGTCTGTGGGCATTTAGGTTGCTTCCATTACCTGCCTATTGTAAATAGTGCTGCAACGAACATTGTGGTGAATGTGCCTTTTTGAAATACGGTTTTCTCTGGGTATATGCCCAGAAGTGGGATTGCTGGATCAGATGGTAATTCTATTTCTAATTTTTTTAAGGAAACTCCATACTGTTCTCCATAGGGACTGTATCAATTTACATTCCCACCAATAGTGGAAGAGGGCTCCTTTTGTCCACACCCTCCCCAGAATTGGTTGTTTGTAGATTTTCTGATGATGCCGATTCTAACAGGTGTGAGGTGATACCTCATTGTAGTTTTGATTTGCATTTCTCTAATAATTAGTGCTGTTGAGCAGCTTTTCATGTGCGTCTTGGCCATCTCTGTGTCTCCTTTGAAGAAACGTCTCTTTAGATCTTCTGCCCATTTTTTTTGGGTTGTTTGTTTTCTTAATATTAAGCTGCATGAGCTGTTTATATATATTGGAGATTAAACCTCTGTCCATTGATTCGTCTGCAACGATTTTCGCCCATTCTGAGGGATGCCTTTTTCCATTCCCGTGTTTTTTAACAAAAAAGGAAAGAAAGGAAAAGAGGCAGAACACTAATGTGCGTAAAATATGCCTTTTGAAACGGTCGTTTTGAAATATGGACGTCCTTTGAAATTTTTGGTCGATATGTGACCCCAGGATTTGTTTTCAGGGCAGGTGTCATTTACAGGCCTGCAATGATTTTGAATATCAACTGACCATTAGCGTTGGGATTAAAGCTGCTGTTGTGTGAAACGGCCACAAGGTGGCAGCAGTTCACCCTTACCAAATCTGGTTACTAGGGCAAGAGAGCCTCAGTGGAAGTGGTGTTCTAGATTGGAGTTTAGAATGGAATGTGCCAGGAGAAAGCCCCTCACGTTTGTCTCACTACTTCTTGTTCGTGTTTTTAATTTAATTTTTTTATTTTTTATTACAGCAAGTTTGATTACAATGTTTGGCTTGTTGTAGGTGTGGAAGATGTGGTTCTTTTACACATATACAGATGACTGTTCTTCTTGGGATCCTTTTCCCATGTACGTTATGACAGAATGTTGAGTAGTCCTCCCTTGGTATTCTGTAGGTCTTTGGTGATTATATATGTCACCTGTGTTTGTATATGTCTGTTAACCCCGATATCGTAATGAAACCAATCCTCACACCTTTCCATTGGTGAACCATAAGTTTGTTTAATGAATCTGTGATTGCCCTTCTACGTGGAAATATCTGCCCTGGTATCCATTTTTAGGTAACACCTATAAGTGATATGATATGATATGTGTCTTTCACTTTCTGACTTACTACAAGTCACGTGATTACTTCTAGACTCATCTACGTTGCTGCAAATGGCATTGTGTCCTTTTTTCCCTTGGCTTCTCTTCTGCCTTAGCGGGGTCCATTTTCAACAATGTGATTCCCTGAGGGTTGTGGATTAGCTGACCTGGGCAGCCTTACCCTGCCGGCCCGCCCTCCCCAGGTGTGCCTCGTTGAGGTCAATATAAACAGAGCTCCAGGCAGCAATAGCCCCTGAAGCTGTGCCTGACTCCATATTCTCTGCCCCGTCAGCAGTCTCGGGGCTGTGCTGGTGGGAGGGAGTGAGGGGCCACAGCTTTGTGGGTGGCCCGGTGTGAGTGGGGTTCTGCTGGCCTTTCTGCAGGAGTTGCCAGGCTGCCGCCTGTAAAGAAGAGGATGTGTCACCCATACCTTCCGCTGGAATTTCTCTCCGGACAGAGTTGAGGAAGGAAAAAAGCAGTGGGGGCCGGGACAGGAGGGGTATCTCAGGCAGGGCAATGGAAAGCTTCTGGAAGAGCGCCAGGGTCCAGGACCACGCTGGCTGGCCTGCAGGCACCAAGTTGGCCTGCGTGCTGTCGCTGGTGTGGCTCCACGGTCCTTCCTCTAGGCTTTCAAGCCCTTGTACATATTCAGGTGTTTTACCTGGAAAGGGTGGGAACAGTTCAGCAGCAGCTGGCCTGGGGCTCAGCTCACGTTTACTCACAGATGCCTCGGCACGGTCCCCCAGCTTTGCAATGAGGACGCTCCTTGCGTGGGGGTTGGGTTGCTGGCTGTATGGGAGATGGTTCCCCACCTCTGACCAATTTCAGAATTGTTTACCACTGGAGCAAGTGCCGTGATAGGGTTTTCCTCTGTATAACTCGTGGGTTCACTTTTTTTTTCTTTTATGTTTCAAGTTAGATGTTATTCCTCTTTTATGTATTTATAGATATAAGCATGGAAATAATTCATTCCTATAAATACATCTGTGTGACGGGAAGAACTTTTTTCTGTTTTATTTTTAAATTTTATTTTTTAAAATTTTGAAATTTTATTTATTTTTTTATACAGCACGTTATTATTAGTTATGTATTTTATGCATATACATGTATACAGGTCAATCCCAAACTCCCAACTCATCCCACCACCACCACCCCATGGCTTCCCACACTTGGTGTCCATACGTTTGTTCTCTACCTCTGTGTCTCTATTTCTTCCCTGCAAACCAGTTCATCTGTACCATTTTTAGGCTCCACATATATGCATTAATATACAATATTTGTTTTCCTCTTTCTGACTTACTTCATTCTGTATGACAGTCTCTCGATCCATCGATGTCTCTACAAATGACCCAGTTTCATTCCTTTTTATGGCCGAGTCATATTCCATTTTATATATGTACCACATCTTTATCCATTCATCTGTCTGTGGGCATTTAGGTTGCTTCCATTACCTGCCTATTGTAAATAGTGCTGCAACGAACATTGTGGTGAATGTGCCTTTTTGAAATACGGTTTTCTCTGGGTATATGCCCAGAAGTGGGATTGCTGGATCAGATGGTAATTCTATTTCTAATTTTTTTAAGGAAACTCCATACTGTTCTCCATAGGGACTGTATCAATTTACATTCCCACCAATAGTGGAAGAGGGCTCCTTTTGTCCACACCCTCCCCAGAATTGGTTGTTTGTAGATTTTCTGATGATGCCGATTCTAACAGGTGTGAGGTGATACCTCATTGTAGTTTTGATTTGCATTTCTCTAATAATTAGTGCTGTTGAGCAGCTTTTCATGTGCGTCTTGGCCATCTCTGTGTCTCCTTTGAAGAAACGTCTCTTTAGATCTTCTGCCCATTTTTTTGGGTTGTTTGTTTTCTTAATATTAAGCTGCATGAGCTGTTTATATATATTGGAGATTACACCTCTGTCCATTGATTCGTCTGCAACGATTTTCGCCCATTCTGAGGGATGCCTTTTTCCATTCCCGTGTTTTTTAACAAAAAAGGAAAGAAAGGAAAAGAAGCAGAACACGAATGTGCGTAAAATATGCCTTTTGAAACGGTCGTTTTGAAATATGGACGTCCTTTGAAATTTTTGGTCGATATGTGACCCCAGGATTTGTTTTCAGGGCAGGTGTCATTTACAGGCCTGCAATGATTTTGAATATCAACTGACCATTAGCGTTGGGATTAAAGCTGCTGTTGTGTGAAACGGCCACAAGGTGGCAGCAGTTCACCCTTACCAAATCTGGTTACTAGGGCAAGAGAGCCTCAGTGGAAGTGGTGTTCTAGATAGGAGTTTAGAATGGAATGTGCCAGGAGAAAGCCCCTCACGTTTGTCTCACTACTTCTTGTTCGTGTTTTTAATTTAAGTTTTTATTTTTTATTACAGCAAGTTTGATTACAATGTTTGGCTTGTTGTAGGTGTGGAAGATGTGGTTCTTTTACACATATACAGATGACTGTTCTTCTTGGGATCCTTTTCCCATGTACGTTATGACAGAATGTTGAGTAGTCCTCTCTTCGTATTCTGTAGGTCTTTGGTGATTATATATGTCACCTGTGTTTGTATATGTCTGTTAACCCCGATATCGTAATGAAACCAATCCTCACACCTTTCCATTGGTGAACCATAAGTTTGTTTAATGAATCTGTGATTGCCCTTCTCCGTGGAAATATCTGCCCTGGTATCCATTTTTAGGTAACACCTATAAGTGATATGATATGATATGTGTCTTTCACTTTCTGACTTACTACAAGTCACGTGATTACTTCTAGACTCATCTACGGTGCTGCAAATGGCATTGTGTCCTTTTTTCCCTTGGCTTCTCTTCTGCCTTAGCGGGGTCCATTTTCAACAATGTGATTCCCTGAGGGTTGTGGATTAGCTGACCTGGGCAGCCTTACCCTGCCGGCCCGCCCTCCCCAGGTGTGCCTCGTTGAGGTCAATATAAACAGAGCTCCAGGCAGCAATAGCCCCTGAAGCTGTGCCTGACTCCATATTCTCTGCCCCGTCAGCAGTCTCGGGGCTGTGCTGGTGGGAGGGAGTGAGGGGCCACAGCTTTGTGGGTGGCCCGGTGTGAGTGGGGTTCTGCTGGCCTTTCTGCAGGAGTTGCCAGGCTGCCGCCTGTAAAGAAGAGGATGTGTCACCCATACCTTCCGCTGGAATTTCTCTCCGGACAGAGGTGAGGAAGGAAAAAAGCAGTGGGGGCCGGGACAGGAGGGGTATCTCAGGCAGGGCAATGGAAAGCTTCTGGAAGAGCGCCAGGGTCCAGGACCACGCTGGCTGGCCTGCAGGCACCAAGTTGGCCTGCGTGCTGTCGCTGGTGTGGCTCCACGGTCCTTCCTCTAGGCTTTCAAGCCCTTGTACATATTCAGGTGTTTTACCTGGAAAGGGTGGGAACAGTTCAGCAGCAGCTGGCCTGGGGCTCAGCTCACGTTTACTCACAGATGCCTCGGCACGGTCCCCCAGCTTTGCAATGAGGACGCTCCTTGCGTGGGGGGTGGGTTGCTGGCTCTATGGGAGATGGTTCCCCACCTCTGACCAATTTCAGAATTGTTTACCAGTGGAGCAAGTGCCGTGATAGGGTTTTCCTCTGTATAACTCGTGGGTTCACTTTTTTTTCTTTTATGTTTCAAGTTAGATGTTATTCCTCTTTTATGTATTTATAGATATAAGCATGGAAATAATTCATTCCTATAAATACATCTGTGTGACGGGAAGAACTTTTTTCTGTTTTATTTTTAAATTTTATTTTTTAAAATTTCGAAATTTTATTTATTTTTTTATACAGCACGTTATTATTAGTTATGTATTTTATGCATATACATGTATACAGGTCAATCCCAAACTCCCAACTCATCCCACCACCACCACCCCATGGCTTCCCACACTTGGTGTCCATACGTTTGTTCTCTACCTCTGTGTCTCTATTTCTTCCCTGCAAACCAGTTCATCTGTACCATTTTTAGGCTCCACATATATGCATTAATATACAATATTTGTTTTCCTCTTTCTGACTTACTTCATTCTGTATGACAGTCTCTCGATCCATCGATGTCTCTACAAATGACCCAGTTTCATTCCTTTTTATGGCCGAGTCATATTCCATTTTATATATGTACCACATCTTTATCCATTCATCTGTCTGTGGGCATTTAGGTTGCTTCCATTACCTGCCTATTGTAAATAGTGCTGCAACGAACATTGTGGTGAATGTGCCTTTTTGAAATACGGTTTTCTCTGGGTATATGCCCAGAAGTGGGATTGCTGGATCAGATGGTAATTCTATTTCTAGTTTTTTTAAGGAAACTCCATACTGTTCTCCATAGTGACTGTATCAATTTACATTCCCACCAATAGTGGAAGAGGGCTCCTTTTGTCCACACCCTCCCCAGAATTGGTTGTTTGTAGATTTTCTGATGATGCCGATTCTAACAGGTGTGAGGTGATACCTCATTGTAGTTTTGATTTGCATTTCTCTAATAATTAGTGCTGTTGAGCAGCTTTTCATGTGCGTCTTGGCCATCTCTGTGTCTCCTTTGAAGAAACGTCTCTTTAGATCTTCTGCCCATTTTTTTTGGGTTGTTTGTTTTCTTAATATTAAGCTGCATGAGCTGTTTATATATATTGGAGATTAAACCTCTGTCCATTGATTCGTCTGCAACGATTTTCGCCCATTCTGAGGGATGCCTTTTTCCATTCCCGTGTTTTTTAACAAAAAAGGAAAGAAAGGAAAAGAAGCAGAACACGAATGTGCGTAAAATATGCCTTTTGAAACGGTCGTTTTGAAATATGGACGTCCTTTGAAATTTTTGGTCGATATGTGACCCCAGGATTTGTTTTCAGGGCAGGTGTCATTTACAGGCCTGCAATGATTTTGAATATCAACTGACCATTAGCATTGGGATTAAAGCTGCTGTTGTGTGAAACGGCCACAAGGTGGCAGCAGTTCACCCTTACCTAATCTGGTTACTAGGGCAAGAGAGCCTCAGTGGAAGTGGTGTTCTAGATTGGAGTTTAGAATGGAATGTGCCAGGAGAAAGCCCCTCACGTTTGTCTCACTACTTCTTGTTCGTGTTTTTAATTTAAGTTTTTTTATTTTTTATTACAACAAGTTTGATTACAATGTTTGGCTTGTTGTAGGTGTGGAAGATGTGGTTCTTTTACACATATACAGATGACTGTTCTTCTTGGGATCCTTTTCCCATGTACGTTATGACAGAATGTTGAGTAGTCCTCTCTTGGTATTCTGTAGGTCTTTGGTGATTATATATGTCACCTGTGTTTGTATATGTCTGTTAACCCCGATATCGTAATGAAACCAATCCTCACACCTTTCCATTGGTGAACCATAAGTTTGTTTAATGAATCTGTGATTGCCCTTCTCCGTGGAAATATCTGCCCTGGTATCCATTTTTAGGTAACACCTATAAGTGATATGATATGATATGTGTCTTTCACTTTCTGACTTACTACAAGTCACGTGATTACTTCTAGACTCATCTACGGTGCTGCAAATGGCATTGTGTCCTTTTTTCCCTTGGCTTCTCTTCTGCCTTAGCGGGGTCCATTTTCAACAATGTGATTCCCTGAGGGTTGTGGATTAGCTGACCTGGGCAGCCTTACCCTGCCGGCCCGCCCTCCCCAGGTGTGCCTCGTTGAGGTCAATATAAACAGAGCCCCAGGCAGCAATAGCCCCTGAAGCTGTGCCTGACTCCATATTCTCTGCCCCGTCAGCAGACTCGGGGCTGTGCTGGTGGGAGGGAGTGAGGGGCCACAGCTTTGTGGGTGGCCCAGTGTGAGTGGGGTTCTGCTGGCCTTTCTGCAGGAGTTGCCAGGCTGCCGCCTGTAAAGAAGAGGATGTGTCACCCATACCTTCTGCTGGAATTTCTCTCCGGACAGAGGTGAGGAAGGAAAAAAGCAGTGGGGGCCGGGACAGGAGGGGTATCTCAGGCAGGGCAATGGAAAGCTTCTGGAAGAGCGCCAGGGTCCAGGACCACGCTGGCTGGCCTGCAGGCACCAAGTTGGCCTGCGTGCTGTCGCTGGTGTGGCTCCACGGTCCTTCCTCTAGTCTTTCAAGCCCTTGTACATATTCAGGTGTTTTACCTGGAAAGGGTGGGAACAGTTCAGCAGCAGCTGGCCTGGGGCTCAGCTCACGTTTACTCACAGATGCCTCGGCACGGTCCCCCAGCTTTGCAATGAGGACGCTCCTTGCGTGGGGGTTGGGTTGCTGGCTGTATGGGAGATGGTTCCCCACCTCTGACCAATTTCAGAATTGTTTACCACTGGAGCAAGTGCCGTGATAGGGTTTTCCTCTGTATAACTCGTGGGTTCACTTTTTTTTTCTTTTATGTTTCAAGTTAGATGTTATTCCTCTTTTATGTATTTATAGATATAAGCATGGAAATAATTCATTCCTATAAATACATCTGTGTGACGGGAAGAACTTTTTTCTGTTTTATTTTTAAATTTTATTTTTTAAAATTTCGAAATTTTATTTATTTTTTTATACAGCACGTTATTATTAGTTATGTATTTTATGCATATACATGTATACAGGTCAATCCCAAACTCCCAACTCATCCCACCACCACCACCCCATGGCTTCCCACACTTGGTGTCCATACGTTTGTTCTCTACCTCTGTGTCTCTATTTCTTCCCTGCAAACCAGTTCATCTGTACCATTTTTAGGCTCCACATATATGCATTAATATACAATATGTGTTTTCCTCTTTCTGACTTACTTCATTCTGTATGACAGTCTCTCGATCCATCGATGTCTCTACAAATGACCCAGTTTCATTCCTTTTTATGGCCGAGTCATATTCCATTTTATATATGTACCACATCTTTATCCATTCATCTGTCTGTGGGCATTTAGGTTGCTTCCATTACCTGGCTATTGTAAATAGTGCTGCAACGAACATTGTGGTGAATGTGCCTTTTTGAAATACGGTTTTCTCTGGGTATATGCCCAGAAGTGGGATTGCTGGATCAGATGGTAATTCTATTTCTAGTTTTTTTAAGGAAACTCCATACTGTTCTCCATAGTGACTGTATCAATTTACATTCCCACCAATAGTGGAAGAGGGCTCCTTTTGTCCACACCCTCCCCAGAATTGGTTGTTTGTAGATTTTCTGATGATGCCGATTCTAACAGGTGTGAGGTGATACCTCATTGTAGTTTTGATTTGCATTTCTCTAATAATTAGTGCTGTTGAGCAGCTTTTCATGTGCGTCTTGGCCATCTCTGTGTCTCCTTTGAAGAAACGTCTCTTTAGATCTTCTGCCCATTTTTTTTGGGTTGTTTGTTTTCTTAATATTAAGCTGCATGAGCTGTTTATATATATTGGAGATTAAACCTCTGTCCATTGATTCGTCTGCAACGATTTTCGCCCATTCTGAGGGATGCCTTTTTCCATTCCCGTGTTTTTTAACAAAAAAGGAAAGAAAGGAAAAGAAGCAGAACACGAATGTGCGTAAAATATGCCTTTTGAAACGGTCGTTTTGAAATATGGACGTCCTTTGAAATTTTTGGTCGATATGTGACCCCAGGATTTGTTTTCAGGGCAGGTGTCATTTACAGGCCTGCAATGATTTTGAATATCAACTGACCATTAGCATTGGGATTAAAGCTGCTGTTGTGTGAAACGGCCACAAGGTGGCAGCAGTTCACCCTTACCTAATCTGGTTACTAGGGCAAGAGAGCCTCAGTGGAAGTGGTGTTCTAGATTGGAGTTTAGAATGGAATGTGCCAGGAGAAAGCCCCTCACGTTTGTCTCACTACTTCTTGTTCGTGTTTTTAATTTAAGTTTTTTTATTTTTTATTACAACAAGTTTGATTACAATGTTTGGCTTGTTGTAGGTTTGGAAGATGTGGTTCTTTTACACATATACAGATGACTGTTCTTCTTGGGATCCTTTTCCCATGTACGTTATGACAGAATGTTGAGTAGTCCTCTCTTGGTATTCTGTAGGTCTTTGGTGATTATATATGTCACCTGTGTTTGTATATGTCTGTTAACCCCGATATCGTAATGAAACCAATCCTCACACCTTTCCATTGGTGAACCATAAGTTTGTTTAATGAATCTGTGATTGCCCTTCTCCGTGGAAATATCTGCCCTGGTATCCATTTTTAGGTAACACCTATAAGTGATATGATATGATATGTGTCTTTCACTTTCTGACTTACTACAAGTCACGTGATTACTTCTAGACTCATCTACGGTGCTGCAAATGGCATTGTGTCCTTTTTTCCCTTGGCTTCTCTTCTGCCTTAGCGGGGTCCATTTTCAACAATGTGATTCCCTGAGGGTTGTGGATTAGCTGACCTGGGCAGCCTTACCCTGCCGGCCCGCCCTCCCCAGGTGTGCCTCGTTGAGGTCAATATAAACAGAGCTCCAGGCAGCAATAGCCCCTGAAGCTGTGCCTGACTCCATATTCTCTGCCCCGTCAGTCTCGGGGCTGTGCTGGTGGGAGGGAGTGAGGGGCCACAGCTTTGTGGGTGGCCCGGTGTGAGTGGGGTTCAGCTGGCCTTTCTGCAGGAGTTGCCAGGCTGCCGCCTGTAAAGAAGAGGATGTGTCACCCATACCTTCCGCTGGAATTTCTCTCCGGACAGAGGTGAGGAAGGAAAAAAGCAGTGGGGGCCGGGACAGGACGGGTATCTCAGGCAGGGCAATGGAAAGCTTCTGGAAGAGCGCCAGGGTCCAGGACCATGCTGGCTGGCCTGCAGGCACCAAGTTGGCCTGCGTGCTGTCGCTGGTGTGGCTCCACGGTCCTTCCTCTAGGCTTTCAAGCCCTTGTACATATTCAGGTGTTTTACCTGGAAAGGGTGGGAACAGTTCAGCAGCAGCTGGCCTGGGGCTCAGCTCACGTTTACTCACAGATGCCTCGGCACGGTCCCCCAGCTTTGCAATGAGGATGCTCCTTGCGTGGGGGTTGGGTTGCTGGCTGTATGGGAGATGGTTCCCCACCTCTGACCAATTTCAGAATTGTTTACCACTGGAGCAAGTGCCGTGATAGGGTTTTCCTCTGTATAACTCGTGGGTTCACTTTTTTTTTTCTTTTATGTTTCAAGTTAGATGTTATTCCTCTTTTATGTATTTATAGATATAAGCATGGAAATAATTCATTCCTATAAATACATCTGTGTGACGGGAAGAACTTTTTTCTGTTTTATTTTTAAATTTTATTTTTTAAAATTTTGAAATTTTATTTATTTTTTTATACAGCACGTTATTATTAGTTATGTATTTTATGCATATACATGTATACAGGTCAATCCCAAACTCCCAACTCATCCCACCACCACCACCCCATGGCTTCCCACACTTGGTGTCCATATGTTTGTTCTCTACCTCTGTGTCTCTATTTCTTCCCTGGAAACCAGTTCATCTGTACCATTTTTAGGCTCCACATATATGCATTAATATACAATATTTGTTTTCCTCTTTCTGACTTACTTCATTCTGTATGACAGTCTCTCGATCCATCGATGTCTCTACAAATGACCCAGTTTCATTCCTTTTTATGGCCGAGTCATATTCCATTTTATATATGTACCACATCTTTATCCATTCATCTGTCTGTGGGCATTTAGGTTGCTTCCATTACCTGGCTATTGTAAATAGTGCTGCAACGAACATTGTGGTGAATGTGCCTTTTTGAAATACGGTTTTCTCTGGGTATATGCCCAGAAGTGGGATTGCTGGATCAGATGGTAATTCTATTTCTAGTTATTTTAAGGAAACTCCATACTGTTCTCCATAGGGACTGTATCAATTTACATTCCCACCAATAGTGGAAGAGGGCTCCTTTTGTCCACACCCTCCCCAGAATTGGTTGTTTGTAGATTTTCTGATGATGCCGATTCTAACAGGTGTGAGGTGATACCTCATTGTAGTTTTGATTTGCATTTCTCTAATAATTAGTGCTGTTGAGCAGCTTTTCATGTGCGTCTTGGCCATCTCTGTGTCTCCTTTGAAGAAACGTCTCTTTAGATCTTCTGCCCATTTTTTTTGGGTTGTTTGTTTTCTTAATATTAAGCTGCATGAGCTGTTTATATATATTGGAGATTAAACCTCTGTCCATTGATTCGTCTGCAACGATTTTCGCCCATTCTGAGGGATGCCTTTTTCCATTCCCGTGTTTTTTAACAAAAAAGGAAAGAAAGGAAAAGAAGCAGAACACGAATGTGCGTAAAATATGCCTTTTGAAACGGTCGTTTTGAAATATGGACGTCCTTTGAAATTTTTGGTCGATATGTGACCCCAGGATTTGTTTTCAGGGCAGGTGTCATTTACAGGCCTGCAATGATTTTGAATATCAACTGACCATTAGCGTTGGGATTAAAGCTGCTGTTGTGTTAAACGGCCACAAGGTGGCAGCAGTTCACCCTTACCAAATCTGGTTACTAGGGCAAGAGAGCCTCAGTGGAAGTGGTGTTCTAGATTGGAGTTTAGAATGGAATGTGCCAGGAGAAAGCCCCTCACGTTTGTCTCACTACTTCTTGTTCGTGTTTTTAATTTAATTTTTTTATTTTTTATTACAGCAAGTTTGATTACAATGTTTGGCTTGTTGTAGGTGTGGAAGATGTGGTTCTTTTACACATATACAGATGACTGTTCTTCTTGGGATCCTTTTCCCATGTACGTTATGACAGAAGGTTGAGTAGTCCTCCTTTGGTATTCTGTAGGTCTTTCGTGATTATATATGTCACCTGTGTTTGTATATGTCTGTTAACCCCGATATCGTAATGAAACCAATCCTCACACCTTTCCATTGGTGAACCATAAGTTTGTTTAATGAATCTGTGATTGCCCTTCTCCGTGGAAATATCTGCCCTGGTATCCATTTTTAGGTAACACCTATAAGTGATATGATATGATATGTGTCTTTCACTTTCTGACTTACTACAAGTCACGTGATTACTTCTAGACTCATCTACGGTGCTGCAAATGGCATTGTGTCCTTTTTTCCCTTGGCTTCTCTTCTGCCTTAGCGGGGTCCATTTTCAACAATGTGATTCCCTGAGGGTTGTGGATTAGCTGACCTGGGCAGCCTTACCCTGCCGGCCCGCCCTCCCCAGGTGTGCCTCGTTGAGGTCAATATAAACAGAGCCCCAGGGAGCAATAGCCCCTGAAGCTGTGCCTGACTCCATATTCTCTGCCCCGTCAGCAGACTCGGGGCTGTGCTGGTGGGAGGGAGTGAGGGGCCACAGCTTTGTGGGTGGCCCAGTGTGAGTGGGGTTCTGCTGGCCTTTCTGCAGGAGTTGCCAGGCTGCCGCCTGTAAAGAAGAGGATGTGTCACCCATACCTTCCGCTGGAATTTCTCTCCGGACAGAGGTGAGGAAGGAAAAAAGCAGTGGGGGCCGGGACAGGAGGGGTATCTCAGGCAGGGCAATGGAAAGCTTCTGGAAGAGCGCCAGGGTCCAGGACCATGCTGGCTGGCCTGCAGGCACCAAGTTGGCCTGCGTGCTGTCGCTGGTGTGGCTCCACGGTCCTTCCTCTAGGCTTTCAAGCCCTTGTACATATTCAGGTGTTTTACCTGGAAAGGGTGGGAACAGTTCAGCAGCAGCTGGCCTGGGGCTCAGCTCACGTTTACTCACAGATGCCTCGGCACGGTCCCCCAGCTTTGCAATGAGGATGCTCCTTGCGTGGGGGTTGGGTTGCTGGCTGTATGGGAGATGGTTCCCCACCTCTGACCAATTTCAGAATTGTTTACCACTGGAGCAAGTGCCGTGATAGGGTTTTCCTCTGTATAACTCGTGGGTTCACTTTTTTTTTTCTTTTATGTTTCAAGTTAGATGTTATTCCTCTTTTATGTATTTATAGATATAAGCATGGAAATAATTCATTCCTATAAATACATCTGTGTGACGGGAAGAACTTTTTTCTGTTTTATTTTTAAATTTTATTTTTTAAAATTTTGAAATTTTATTTATTTTTTTATACAGCACGTTATTATTAGTTATGTATTTTATGCATATACATGTATACAGGTCAATCCCAAACTCCCAACTCATCCCACCACCACCACCCCATGGCTTCCCACACTTGGTGTCCATATGTTTGTTCTCTACCTCTGTGTCTCTATTTCTTCCCTGGAAACCAGTTCATCTGTACCATTTTTAGGCTCCACATATATGCATTAATATACAATATTTGTTTTCCTCTTTCTGACTTACTTCATTCTGTATGACAGTCTCTCGATCCATCGATGTCTCTACAAATGACCCAGTTTCATTCCTTTTTATGGCCGAGTCATATTCCATTTTATATATGTACCACATCTTTATCCATTCATCTGTCTGTGGGCATTTAGGTTGCTTCCATTACCTGGCTATTGTAAATAGTGCTGCAACGAACATTGTGGTGAATGTGCCTTTTTGAAATACGGTTTTCTCTGGGTATATGCCCAGAAGTGGGATTGCTGGATCAGATGGTAATTCTATTTCTAGTTATTTTAAGGAAACTCCATACTGTTCTCCATAGGGACTGTATCAATTTACATTCCCACCAATAGTGGAAGAGGGCTCCTTTTGTCCACACCCTCCCCAGAATTGGTTGTTTGTAGATTTTCTGATGATGCCGATTCTAACAGGTGTGAGGTGATACCTCATTGTAGTTTTGATTTGCATTTCTCTAATAATTAGTGCTGTTGAGCAGCTTTTCATGTGCGTCTTGGCCATCTCTGTGTCTCCTTTGAAGAAACGTCTCTTTAGATCTTCTGCCCATTTTTTTTGGGTTGTTTGTTTTCTTAATATTAAGCTGCATGAGCTGTTTATATATATTGGAGATTAAACCTCTGTCCATTGATTCGTCTGCAACGATTTTCGCCCATTCTGAGGGATGCCTTTTTCCATTCCCGTGTTTTTTAACAAAAAAGGAAAGAAAGGAAAAGAAGCAGAACACGAATGTGCGTAAAATATGCCTTTTGAAACGGTCGTTTTGAAATATGGACGTCCTTTGAAATTTTTGGTCGATATGTGACCCCAGGATTTGTTTTCAGGGCAGGTGTCATTTACAGGCCTGCAATGATTTTGAATATCAACTGACCATTAGCGTTGGGATTAAAGCTGCTGTTGTGTTAAACGGCCACAAGGTGGCAGCAGTTCACCCTTACCAAATCTGGTTACTAGGGCAAGAGAGCCTCAGTGGAAGTGGTGTTCTAGATTGGAGTTTAGAATGGAATGTGCCAGGAGAAAGCCCCTCACGTTTGTCTCACTACTTCTTGTTCGTGTTTTTAATTTAATTTTTTTATTTTTTATTACAGCAAGTTTGATTACAATGTTTGGCTTGTTGTAGGTGTGGAAGATGTGGTTCTTTTACACATATACAGATGACTGTTCTTCTTGGGATCCTTTTCCCATGTACGTTATGACAGAAGGTTGAGTAGTCCTCCCTTGGTATTCTGTAGGTCTTTCGTGATTATATATGTCACCTGTGTTTGTATATGTCTGTTAACCCCGATATCGTAATGAAACCAATCCTCACACCTTTCCATTGGTGAACCATAAGTTTGTTTAATGAATCTGTGATTGCCCTTCTCCGTGGAAATATCTGCCCTGGTATCCATTTTTAGGTAACACCTATAAGTGATATGATATGATATGTGTCTTTCACTTTCTGACTTACTACAAGTCACGTGATTACTTCTAGACTCATCTACGGTGCTGCAAATGGCATTGTGTCCTTTTTTCCCTTGGCTTCTCTTCTGCCTTAGCGGGGTCCATTTTCAACAATGTGATTCCCTGAGGGTTGTGGATTAGCTGACCTGGGCAGCCTTACCCTGCCGGCCCGCCCTCCCCAGGTGTGCCTCGTTGAGGTCAATATAAACAGAGCCCCAGGGAGCAATAGCCCCTGAAGCTGTGCCTGACTCCATATTCTCTGCCCCGTCAGCAGACTCGGGGCTGTGCTGGTGGGAGGGAGTGAGGGGCCACAGCTTTGTGGGTGGCCCAGTGTGAGTGGGGTTCTGCTGGCCTTTCTGCAGGAGTTGCCAGGCTGCCGCCTGTAAAGAAGAGGATGTGTCACCCATACCTTCCGCTGGAATTTCTCTCCGGACAGAGGTGAGGAAGGAAAAAAGCAGTGGGGGCCGGGACAGGAGGGGTATCTCAGGCAGGGCAATGGAAAGCTTCTGGAAGAGCGCCAGGGTCCAGGACCATGCTGGCTGGCCTGCAGGCACCAAGTTGGCCTGCGTGCTGTCGCTGGTGTGGCTCCACGGTCCTTCCTCTAGGCTTTCAAGCCCTTGTACATATTCAGGTGTTTTACCTGGAAAGGGTGGGAACAGTTCAGCAGCAGCTGGCCTGGGGCTCAGCTCACGTTTACTCACAGATGCCTCGGCACGGTCCCCCAGCTTTGCAATGAGGATGCTCCTTGCGTGGGGGTTGGGTTGCTGGCTGTATGGGAGATGGTTCCCCACCTCTGACCAATTTCAGAATTGTTTACCACTGGAGCAAGTGCCGTGATAGGGTTTTCCTCTGTATAACTCGTGGGTTCACTTTTTTTTTTCTTTTATGTTTCAAGTTAGATGTTATTCCTCTTTTATGTATTTATAGATATAAGCATGGAAATAATTCATTCCTATAAATACATCTGTGTGACGGGAAGAACTTTTTTCTGTTTTATTTTTAAATTTTATTTTTTAAAATTTTGAAATTTTATTTATTTTTTTATACAGCACGTTATTATTAGTTATGTATTTTATGCATATACATGTATACAGGTCAATCCCAAACTCCCAACTCATCCCACCACCACCACCCCATGGCTTCCCACACTTGGTGTCCATATGTTTGTTCTCTACCTCTGTGTCTCTATTTCTTCCCTGGAAACCAGTTCATCTGTACCATTTTTAGGCTCCACATATATGCATTAATATACAATATTTGTTTTCCTCTTTCTGACTTACTTCATTCTGTATGACAGTCTCTCGATCCATCGATGTCTCTACAAATGACCCAGTTTCATTCCTTTTTATGGCCGAGTCATATTCCATTTTATATATGTACCACATCTTTATCCATTCATCTGTCTGTGGGCATTTAGGTTGCTTCCATTACCTGGCTATTGTAAATAGTGCTGCAACGAACATTGTGGTGAATGTGCCTTTTTGAAATACGGTTTTCTCTGGGTATATGCCCAGAAGTGGGATTGCTGGATCAGATGGTAATTCTATTTCTAGTTATTTTAAGGAAACTCCATACTGTTCTCCATAGGGACTGTATCAATTTACATTCCCACCAATAGTGGAAGAGGGCTCCTTTTGTCCACACCCTCCCCAGAATTGGTTGTTTGTAGATTTTCTGATGATGCCGATTCTAACAGGTGTGAGGTGATACCTCATTGTAGTTTTGATTTGCATTTCTCTAATAATTAGTGCTGTTGAGCAGCTTTTCATGTGCGTCTTGGCCATCTCTGTGTCTCCTTTGAAGAAACGTCTCTTTAGATCTTCTGCCCATTTTTTTTGGGTTGTTTGTTTTCTTAATATTAAGCTGCATGAGCTGTTTATATATATTGGAGATTAAACCTCTGTCCATTGATTCGTCTGCAACGATTTTCGCCCATTCTGAGGGATGCCTTTTTCCATTCCCGTGTTTTTTAACAAAAAAGGAAAGAAAGGAAAAGAAGCAGAACACGAATGTGCGTAAAATATGCCTTTTGAAACGGTCGTTTTGAAATATGGACGTCCTTTGAAATTTTTGGTCGATATGTGACCCCAGGATTTGTTTTCAGGGCAGGTGTCATTTACAGGCCTGCAATGATTTTGAATATCAACTGACCATTAGCGTTGGGATTAAAGCTGCTGTTGTGTTAAACGGCCACAAGGTGGCAGCAGTTCACCCTTACCAAATCTGGTTACTAGGGCAAGAGAGCCTCAGTGGAAGTGGTGTTCTAGATTGGAGTTTAGAATGGAATGTGCCAGGAGAAAGCCCCTCACGTTTGTCTCACTACTTCTTGTTCGTGTTTTTAATTTAATTTTTTTATTTTTTATTACAGCAAGTTTGATTACAATGTTTGGCTTGTTGTAGGTGTGGAAGATGTGGTTCTTTTACACATATACAGATGACTGTTCTTCTTGGGATCCTTTTCCCATGTACGTTATGACAGAAGGTTGAGTAGTCCTCCCTTGGTATTCTGTAGGTCTTTGGTGATTATATATGTCACCTGTGTTTGTATATGTCTGTTAACCCCGATATCGTAATGAAACCAATCCTCACACCTTTCCATTGGTGAACCATAAGTTTGTTTAATGAATCTGTGATTGCCCTTCTACGTGGAAATATCTGCCCTGGTATCCATTTTTAGGTAACACCTATAAGTGATATGATATGGTATGTGTCTTTCACTTTCTGACTTACTACAAGTCACGTGATTACTTCTAGACTCATCTACGGTGCTGCAAATGGCATTGTGTCCTTTTTTCCCTTGGCTTCTCTTCTGCCTTAGCGGGGTCCATTTTCAACAATGTGATTCCCTGAGGGTTGTGGATTAGCTGACCTGGGCAGCCTTACCCTGCCGGCCTGCCCTCCCCAGGTGTGCCTCGTTGAGGTCAATATAAACAGAGCTCCAGGCAGCAATAGCCGCTGAAGCTGTGCCTGACTCCATATTCTCTGCCCCGTCAGCAGTCTCGGGGCTGTGCTGGTGGGAGGGAGTGAGGGGCCACAGCTTTGTGGGTGGCCCGGTGTGAGTGGGGCTCTGCTGGCCTTTCTGCAGGAGTTGCCAGGCTGCCGCCTGTAAAGAAGAGGATGTGTCACCCATACCTTCCGCTGGAATTTCTCTCCGGACAGAGGTGAGGAAGGAAAAAAGCAGTGGGGGCCAGGACAGGAGGGGTATCTCAGGCAGGGCAATGGAAAGCTTCTGGAAGAGCGCCAGGGTCCAGGACCACGCTGGCTGGCCTGCAGGCACCAAGTTGGCCTGCGTGCTGTCGCTGGTGTGGCTCCACGGTCCTTCCTCTAGGCTTTCAAGCCCTTGTACATATTCAGGTGTTTTACCTGGAAAGGGTGGGAACAGTTCAGCAGCAGCTGGCCTGGGGCTCAGCTCACGTTTACTCACAGATGCCTCGGCACGGTCCCCCAGCTTTGCAATGAGGACGCTCCTTGCGTGGGGGTTGGGTTGCTGGCTGTATGGGAGATGGTTCCCCACCTCTGACCAATTTCAGAATTGTTTACCACTGGAGCAAGTGCCGTGATAGGGTTTTCCTCTGTATAACTCGTGGGTTCACTTTTTTTTTCTTTTATGTTTCAAGTTAGATGTTATTCCTCTTTTATGTATTTATAGATATAAGCATGGAAATAATTCATTCCTATAAATACATCTGTGTGACGGGAAGAACTTTTTTCTGTTTTATTTTTAAATTTTATTTTTTAAAATTTTGAAATTTTATTTATTTTTTTATACAGCACGTTATTATTAGTTATGTATTTTATGCATATACATGTATACAGGTCAATCCCAAACTCCCAACTCATCCCACCACCACCACCCCATGGCTTCCCACACTTGGTGTCCATACGTTTGTTCTCTACCTCTGTGTCTCTATTTCTTCCCTGCAAACCAGTTCATCTGTACCATTTTTAGGCTCCACATATATGCATTAATATACAATATGTGTTTTCCTCTTTCTGACTTACTTCATTCTGTATGACAGTCTCTCGATCCATCGATGTCTCTACAAATGACCCAGTTTCATTCCTTTTTATGGCCGAGTCATATTCCATTTTATATATGTACCACATCTTTATCCATTCATCTGTCTGTGGGCATTTAGGTTGCTTCCATTACCTGGCTATTGTAAATAGTGCTGCAACGAACATTGTGGTGAATGTGCCTTTTTGAAATACGGTTTTCTCTGGGTATATGCCCAGAAGTGGGATTGCTGGATCAGATGGTAATTCTATTTCTAGTTATTTTAAGGAAACTCCATACTGTTCTCCATAGGGACTGTATCAATTTACATTCCCACCAATAGTGGAAGAGGGCTCCTTTTGTCCACACCCTCCCCAGAATTGGTTGTTTGTAGATTTTCTGATGATGCCGATTCTAACAGGTGTGAGGTGATACCTCATTGTAGTTTTGATTTGCATTTCTCTAATAATTAGTGCTGTTGAGCAGCTTTTCATGTGCGTCTTGGCCATCTCTGTGTCTCCTTTGAAGAAACGTCTCTTTAGATCTTCTGCCCATTTTTTTTGGGTTGTTTGTTTTCTTAATATTAAGCTGCATGAGCTGTTTATATATATTGGAGATTAAACCTCTGTCCATTGATTCGTCTGCAACGATTTTCGCCCATTCTGAGGGATGCCTTTTTCCATTCCCGTGTTTTTTAACAAAAAAGGAAAGAAAGGAAAAGAAGCAGAACACGAATGTGCGTAAAATATGCCTTTTGAAACGGTCGTTTTGAAATATGGACGTCCTTTGAATTTTTTGGTCGATATGTGACCCCAGGATTTGTTTTCAGGGCAGGTGTCATTTACAGGCCTGCAATGATTTTGAATATCAACTGACCATTAGCGTTGGGATTAAAGCTGCTGTTGTGTGAAACGGCCACAAGGTGGCAGCAGTTCACCCTTACCAAATCTGGTTACTAGGGCAAGAGAGCCTCAGTGGAAGTGGTGTTCTAGATTGGAGTTTAGAATGGAATGTGCCAGGAGAAAGCCCCTCACGTTTGTCTCACTACTTCTTGTTCGTGTTTTTAATTTAATTTTTTTTATTTTTTATTACAGCAAGTTTGATTACAATGTTTGGCTTGTTGTAGGTGTGGAAGATGTGGTTCTTTTACACATATACAGATGACTGTTCTTCTTGGGATCCTTTTCCCATGTACGTTATGATAGAATGTTGAGTAGTCCTCTCTTCGTATTCTGTAGGTCTTTGGTGATTATATATGTCACCTGTGTTTGTATATGTCTGTTAACCCCGATATCGTAATGAAACCAATCCTCACACCTTTCCATTGGTGAACCATAAGTTTGTTTAATGAATCTGTGATTGCCCTTCTCCGTGGAAATATCTGCCCTGGTATCCATTTTTAGGTAACACCTATAAGTGATATGATATGATATGTGTCTTTCACTTTCTGACTTACTACAAGTCACGTGATTACTTCTAGACTCATCTACGGTGCTGCAAATGGCATTGTGTCCTTTTTTCCCTTGGCTTCTCTTCTGCCTTAGCGGGGTCCATTTTCAACAATGTGATTCCCTGAGGGTTGTGGATTAGCTGACCTGGGCAGCCTTACCCTGCCGGCCCGCCCTCCCCAGGTGTGCCTCATTGAGGTCAATATAAACAGAGCTCCAGGCAGCAATAGCCCCTGAAGCTGTGCCTGACTCCATATTCTCTGCCCCGTCAGCAGTCTCGGGGCTGTGCTGGTGGGAGGGAGTGAGGGGCCACAGCTTTGTGGGTGGCCCGGTGTGAGTGGGGTTCTGCTGGCCTTTCTGCAGGAGTTGCCAGGCTGCCGCCTGTAAAGAAGAGGATGTGTCACCCATACCTTCCGCTGGAATTTCTCTCCGGACAGAGGTGAGGAAGGAAAAAAGCAGTGGGGGCCGGGACAGGAGGGGTATCTCAGGCAGGGCAATGGAAAGCTTCTGGAAGAGCGCCAGGGTCCAGGACCACGCTGGCTGGCCTGCAGGCACCAAGTTGGCCTGCGTGCTGTCGCTGGTGTGGCTCCACGGTCCTTCCTCTAGGCTTTCAAGCCCTTGTACATATTCAGGTGTTTTACCTGGAAAGGGTGGGAACAGTTCAGCAGCAGCTGGCCTGGGGCTCAGCTCACGTTTACTCACAGATGCCTCGGCACGGTCCCCCAGCTTTGCAATGAGGACGCTCCTTGCGTGGGGGTTGGGTTGCTGGCTGTATGGGAGATGGTTCCCCACCTCTGACCAATTTCAGAATTGTTTACCACTGGAGCAAGTGCCGTGATAGGGTTTTCCTCTGTATAACTCGTGGGTTCACTTTTTTTTTCTTTTATGTTTCAAGTTAGATGTTATTCCTCTTTTATGTATTTATAGATATAAGCATGGAAATAATTCATTCCTATAAATACATCTGTGTGACGGGAAGAACTTTTTTCTGTTTTATTTTTAAATTTTATTTTTTAAAATTTCGAAATTTTATTTATTTTTTTATACAGCACGTTATTATTAGTTATGTATTTTATGCATATACATGTATACAGGTCAATCCCAAACTCCCAACTCATCCCACCACCACCACCCCATGGCTTCCCACACTTGGTGTCCATACGTTTGTTCTCTACCTCTGTGTCTCTATTTCTTCCCTGCAAACCAGTTCATCTGTACCATTTTTAGGCTCCACATATATGCATTAATATACAATATGTGTTTTCCTCTTTCTGACTTACTTCATTCTGTATGACAGTCTCTCGATCCATCGATGTCTCTACAAATGACCCAGTTTCATTCCTTTTTATGGCCGAGTCATATTCCATTTTATATATGTACCACATCTTTATCCATTCATCTGTCTGTGGGCATTTAGGTTGCTTCCATTACCTGCCTATTGTAAATAGTGCTGCAACGAACATTGTGGTGAATGTGCCTTTTTGAAATACGGTTTTCTCTGGGTATATGCCCAGAAGTGGGATTGCTGGATCAGATGGTAATTCTATTTCTAGTTTTTTTAAGGAAACTCCATACTGTTCTCCATAGTGACTCTATCAATTTACATTCCCACCAATAGTGGAAGAGGGCTCCTTTTGTCCACACCCTCCCCAGAATTGGTTGTTTGTAGATTTTCTGATGATGCCGATTCTAACAGGTGTGAGGTGATACCTCATTGTAGTTTTGATTTGCATTTCTCTAATAATTAGTGCTGTTGAGCAGCTTTTCGTGTGCGTCTTGGCCATCTCTGTGTCTCCTTTGAAGAAACGTCTCTTTAGATCTTCTGCCCATTTTTTTTGGGTTGTTTGTTTTCTTAATATTAAGCTGCATGAGCTGTTTATATATATTGGAGATTAAACCTCTGTCCATTGATTCGTCTGCAACGATTTTCGCCCATTCTGAGGGATGCCTTTTTCCATTCCCGTGTTTTTTAACAAAAAAGGAAAGAAAGGAAAAGAAGCAGAACACTAATGTGCGTAAAATATGCCTTTTGAAACGGTCGTTTTGAAATATGGACGTCCTTTGAATTTTTTGGTCGATATGTGACCCCAGGAATTGTGTTCAGGGCAGGTGACATTTACAGGCCTGCAATGATTTTGAATATCAACTGACAATTAGCGCTGGGATTAAAGCTGCTGTTGTGTGAAACGGCCACAAGGTGGCAGCAGTTCACCCTTACCAAATCTGGTTACTAGGGCAAGAGAGCCTCAGTGGAAGTGGTGTTCTAGATTGGAGTTTAGAATGGAATGTGCCAGGAGAAAGCCCCTCAAGTTTGTCTCACTACTTCTTGTTCGTGTTTTTAATTTATTTTTTTTATTTTTTATTACAGCAAGTTTGATTACAATGTTTGGCTTGTTGTAGGTGTGGAAGATGTGGTTCTTTTACACATATACAGATGTCTGTTCTTCTTGGGATCCTTTTCCCATGTACGTTATGACAGAATGTTGAGTAGTCCTCTCTTGGTATTCTGTAGGTCTTTCCTGATTATATATGTCACCTGTGATTGTATCTGTCTGTTAACCCCTATATCGTAATGAAACCAATCCTCACACCTTTCCATTCGTGAACCATAAGTTTGTTTAATGAATCTGTGATTGCCCTTCTCCGTGGAAATATCTGCCCTGGTATCCATTTTTAGGTAACACCTATAAGTGATATGATATGGTATGTGTCTTTCACTTTCTGACTTACTACAAGTCATGTGATTACTTCTAGACTCATTTACGGTGCTGCAAATGGCATTGTGTCCTTTTTTTCTTGGCTTCTCTTCTGCCTTAGCGAGGTCCATTTTCAACAATGTGATTCCCTGAGTGTTGTGGATTAGCTGACCTGGGCAGTCTTACCCTGCCGGCCCGCCCTCCCCAGGTGTGCCTCGTTGAGGTCAATATAAACAGCGCTCCAGGCAGCAATAGCCCCTGAAGCTGTGCCTGACTCCATATTCTCTGCCCCGTCAGCAGTCTCGGGGCTGTGCTGGTGGGTGGGAGTGAGGGGCCACAACTTTGTGGGTGGCCCGGTGTGAGTGGGGCTCTGCTGGCCTTTCTGCAGGAGTTGCCAGGCTGACCCCTGTAAAGAAGAGGATGTGTCACCCATACCTTCCGCTGGAATTTCTCTCCGGACAGAGGTGAGGAAGGAAAAAAGCAGTGGGGGCCGGGACAGGAGGGGTATCTCAGGCAGGGCAATGGAAAGCTTCCGGAAGAGTGCCCGGGTCCAGGACCACCCTGGCTGGCCTGCAGGCACCAAGTTGGCCTGCGTGCTGTCGCTGGTGTGGCTCGACGGCCCTTCCTCTAGGCTTTCAAGCCCTTGTACATATTCAGGTGTTTTACCTGGGAAGGGTGGGAACAGTTCAGCAGCAGCTGGCCTGGGGCTCAGCTCACGTTTACGCACAGATGTCTCGGCACAATCCCCCAGCTTTGCAATGAGGACGCTGCATGCGTGGGGGTTGGGGTGCTGGCTGTATGGGAGATGGTTCCCCACCTCTGACCAATTTCAGAATTGTTTACCGCTGGAGCAAGTGTCCAGATAGGGTTTCCCTCTGTATAAATGGTGGGTTCAGGGTTTTTTTTTCTTTTATGTTTCAAGTTAGATTTTATTCCTCTTTTATGTATTTATAGATATAAGCATGGAAATAATTCATTCCTATAAATACATCTGTGTGACGGGAAGAACTTTTTTCTCTTTTATTTTTAAATTTTATTTTTTAGAATTTTGAAATTAATTAATTTATTTTTTTATACAGCAGGTTATTATTAGTTATGTATTTTATGCATATACATGTATACAGGTCAATCCCAATCTCCCAACTCATCCCACCACCACCACCCCATGGCTTCCCACACTTGGTGTCCATACGTTTGTTCTCTACCTCTGTGTCTCTATTTCTTCGCTGCAAACCAGTTCATCTGTACCATTTTTTAGGTTCCACATACATGCCTTAATATACAGTATTTGGTTTCCTCTTTCTGACTTCATTCTGTATGACTGTCCCTTGATCCATCGATGTCTCTACAAATGACCCAGTTTCATTCCTTTTTATGGCCGAGTAATATTTCATTTTATATATGTACTACATCTTTATCCATTTATCTGTCTGTGGGCATTTAGGTGGCTTCTATTACCTGGCTATTGTAAATTGTGCTGCAACGAACTTTGTGGTGAATGTGCCTTTTTGATTTACGGTTTTCTCTGGGTATATGCCCAGAAGTGGGATTGCTGGATCAGATGGTAATTCTATTTCTAGTTTTTTTAAGGAAACTCCATACTGTTCTCCATAGTGACTGTATCAATTTACATTCCCACCAATAGTGGAAGAGGGCTCCTTTTGTCCACACCCTCCCCAGAATTGGTTGTTTGTAGATTTTCTGATGATGCCGATTCTAACAGGTGTGAGGTGATACCTCATTGTAGTTTTGATTTGCATTTCTCTAATAATTAGTGCTGTTGAGCAGCTTTTCATGGGCGTCTTGGCCATCTCTGTGTCTTCTTTGAAGAAACGCCTCTTTAGATCTTCTGCCCATTTTTGTATTGGGTTGTTTGTTTTTTTAATATTAAGCTGCATGAGCTGTTTATATATATTGGAGATTAAACCTCTGTCCATTGATTCGTTTGCAACGATTTTTGCCCATTCTGAGGGATGCCTTTTTCCATTCCCGTTTTTTTTTAACAAAAAAGGAAAGAAAGGAAAAGAAGCAGAACACTAATGTGCGTAAAATATGCCTTTTGAAACGGTCGTTTTGAAATATGGACGTCCTTTGAATTTTTTGGTCGATATGTGACCCCAGGAATTGTGTTCAGGGCAGGTGACATTTACAGGCCTGCAATGATTTTGAATATCAACTGACAATTAGCGCTGGGATTAAAGCTGCTGTTGTGTGAAACGGCCACAAGGTGGCAGCAGTTCACCCTTACCAAATCTGGTTACTAGGGCAAGAGAGCCTCAGTGGAAGTGGTGTTCTAGATTGGAGTTTAGAATGGAATGTGCCAGGAGAAAGCCCCTCAAGTTTGTCTCACTACTTCTTGTTCGTGTTTTTAATTTATTTTTTTTATTTTTTATTACAGCAAGTTTGATTACAATGTTTGGCTTGTTGTAGGTGTGGAAGATGTGGTTCTTTTACACATATACAGATGTCTGTTCTTCTTGGGATCCTTTTCCCATGTACGTTATGACAGAATGTTGAGTAGTCCTCTCTTGGTATTCTGTAGGTCTTTCCTGATTATATATGTCACCTGTGATTGTATCTGTCTGTTAACCCCTATATCGTAATGAAACCAATCCTCACACCTTTCCATTCGTGAACCATAAGTTTGTTTAATGAATCTGTGATTGCCCTTCTCCGTGGAAATATCTGCCCTGGTATCCATTTTTAGGTAACACCTATAAGTGATATGATATGGTATGTGTCTTTCACTTTCTGACTTACTACAAGTCATGTGATTACTTCTAGACTCATTTACGGTGCTGCAAATGGCATTGTGTCCTTTTTTTCTTGGCTTCTCTTCTGCCTTAGCGAGGTCCATTTTCAACAATGTGATTCCCTGAGTGTTGTGGATTAGCTGACCTGGGCAGTCTTACCCTGCCGGCCCGCCCTCCCCAGGTGTGCCTCGTTGAGGTCAATATAAACAGCGCTCCAGGCAGCAATAGCCCCTGAAGCTGTGCCTGACTCCATATTCTCTGCCCCGTCAGCAGTCTCGGGGCTGTGCTGGTGGGTGGGAGTGAGGGGCCACAACTTTGTGGGTGGCCCGGTGTGAGTGGGGCTCTGCTGGCCTTTCTGCAGGAGTTGCCAGGCTGACCCCTGTAAAGAAGAGGATGTGTCACCCATACCTTCCGCTGGAATTTCTCTCCGGACAGAGGTGAGGAAGGAAAAAAGCAGTGGGGGCCGGGACAGGAGGGGTATCTCAGGCAGGGCAATGGAAAGCTTCCGGAAGAGTGCCCGGGTCCAGGACCACCCTGGCTGGCCTGCAGGCACCAAGTTGGCCTGCGTGCTGTCGCTGGTGTGGCTCGACGGCCCTTCCTCTAGGCTTTCAAGCCCTTGTACATATTCAGGTGTTTTACCTGGGAAGGGTGGGAACAGTTCAGCAGCAGCTGGCCTGGGGCTCAGCTCACGTTTACGCACAGATGTCTCGGCACAATCCCCCAGCTTTGCAATGAGGACGCTGCATGCGTGGGGGTTGGGGTGCTGGCTGTATGGGAGATGGTTCCCCACCTCTGACCAATTTCAGAATTGTTTACCGCTGGAGCAAGTGTCCAGATAGGGTTTCCCTCTGTATAAATGGTGGGTTCAGGGTTTTTTTTTCTTTTATGTTTCAAGTTAGATTTTATTCCTCTTTTATGTATTTATAGATATAAGCATGGAAATAATTCATTCCTATAAATACATCTGTGTGACGGGAAGAACTTTTTTCTCTTTTATTTTTAAATTTTATTTTTTAGAATTTTGAAATTAATTAATTTATTTTTTTATACAGCAGGTTATTATTAGTTATGTATTTTATGCATATACATGTATACAGGTCAATCCCAATCTCCCAACTCATCCCACCACCACCACCCCATGGCTTCCCACACTTGGTGTCCATACGTTTGTTCTCTACCTCTGTGTCTCTATTTCTTCGCTGCAAACCAGTTCATCTGTACCATTTTTTAGGTTCCACATACATGCCTTAATATACAGTATTTGGTTTCCTCTTTCTGACTTCATTCTGTATGACTGTCCCTTGATCCATCGATGTCTCTACAAATGACCCAGTTTCATTCCTTTTTATGGCCGAGTAATATTTCATTTTATATATGTACTACATCTTTATCCATTTATCTGTCTGTGGGCATTTAGGTGGCTTCTATTACCTGGCTATTGTAAATTGTGCTGCAACGAACTTTGTGGTGAATGTGCCTTTTTGATTTACGGTTTTCTCTGGGTATATGCCCAGAAGTGGGATTGCTGGATCAGATGGTAATTCTATTTCTAGTTTTTTTAAGGAAACTCCATACTGTTCTCCATAGTGACTGTATCAATTTACATTCCCACCAATAGTGGAAGAGGGCTCCTTTTGTCCACACCCTCCCCAGAATTGGTTGTTTGTAGATTTTCTGATGATGCCGATTCTAACAGGTGTGAGGTGATACCTCATTGTAGTTTTGATTTGCATTTCTCTAATAATTAGTGCTGTTGAGCAGCTTTTCATGGGCGTCTTGGCCATCTCTGTGTCTTCTTTGAAGAAACGCCTCTTTAGATCTTCTGCCCATTTTTGTATTGGGTTGTTTGTTTTTTTAATATTAAGCTGCATGAGCTGTTTATATATATTGGAGATTAAACCTCTGTCCATTGATTCGTTTGCAACGATTTTTGCCCATTCTGAGGGATGCCTTTTTCCATTCCCGTTTTTTTTTAACAAAAAAGGAAAGAAAGGAAAAGAAGCAGAACACTAATGTGCGTAAAATATGCCTTTTGAAACGGTCGTTTTGAAATATGGACGTCCTTTGAATTTTTTGGTCGATATGTGACCCCAGGAATTGTGTTCAGGGCAGGTGACATTTACAGGCCTGCAATGATTTTGAATATCAACTGACAATTAGCGCTGGGATTAAAGCTGCTGTTGTGTGAAACGGCCACAAGGTGGCAGCAGTTCACCCTTACCAAATCTGGTTACTAGGGCAAGAGAGCCTCAGTGGAAGTGGTGTTCTAGATTGGAGTTTAGAATGGAATGTGCCAGGAGAAAGCCCCTCAAGTTTGTCTCACTACTTCTTGTTCGTGTTTTTAATTTATTTTTTTTATTTTTTATTACAGCAAGTTTGATTACAATGTTTGGCTTGTTGTAGGTGTGGAAGATGTGGTTCTTTTACACATATACAGATGTCTGTTCTTCTTGGGATCCTTTTCCCATGTACGTTATGACAGAATGTTGAGTAGTCCTCTCTTGGTATTCTGTAGGTCTTTCCTGATTATATATGTCACCTGTGATTGTATCTGTCTGTTAACCCCTATATCGTAATGAAACCAATCCTCACACCTTTCCATTCGTGAACCATAAGTTTGTTTAATGAATCTGTGATTGCCCTTCTCCGTGGAAATATCTGCCCTGGTATCCATTTTTAGGTAACACCTATAAGTGATATGATATGGTATGTGTCTTTCACTTTCTGACTTACTACAAGTCATGTGATTACTTCTAGACTCATTTACGGTGCTGCAAATGGCATTGTGTCCTTTTTTTCTTGGCTTCTCTTCTGCCTTAGCGAGGTCCATTTTCAACAATGTGATTCCCTGAGTGTTGTGGATTAGCTGACCTGGGCAGTCTTACCCTGCCGGCCCGCCCTCCCCAGGTGTGCCTCGTTGAGGTCAATATAAACAGCGCTCCAGGCAGCAATAGCCCCTGAAGCTGTGCCTGACTCCATATTCTCTGCCCCGTCAGCAGTCTCGGGGCTGTGCTGGTGGGTGGGAGTGAGGGGCCACAACTTTGTGGGTGGCCCGGTGTGAGTGGGGCTCTGCTGGCCTTTCTGCAGGAGTTGCCAGGCTGACCCCTGTAAAGAAGAGGATGTGTCACCCATACCTTCCGCTGGAATTTCTCTCCGGACAGAGGTGAGGAAGGAAAAAAGCAGTGGGGGCCGGGACAGGAGGGGTATCTCAGGCAGGGCAATGGAAAGCTTCCGGAAGAGTGCCCGGGTCCAGGACCACCCTGGCTGGCCTGCAGGCACCAAGTTGGCCTGCGTGCTGTCGCTGGTGTGGCTCGACGGCCCTTCCTCTAGGCTTTCAAGCCCTTGTACATATTCAGGTGTTTTACCTGGGAAGGGTGGGAACAGTTCAGCAGCAGCTGGCCTGGGGCTCAGCTCACGTTTACGCACAGATGTCTCGGCACAATCCCCCAGCTTTGCAATGAGGACGCTGCATGCGTGGGGGTTGGGGTGCTGGCTGTATGGGAGATGGTTCCCCACCTCTGACCAATTTCAGAATTGTTTACCGCTGGAGCAAGTGTCCAGATAGGGTTTCCCTCTGTATAAATGGTGGGTTCAGGGTTTTTTTTTCTTTTATGTTTCAAGTTAGATTTTATTCCTCTTTTATGTATTTATAGATATAAGCATGGAAATAATTCATTCCTATAAATACATCTGTGTGACGGGAAGAACTTTTTTCTCTTTTATTTTTAAATTTTATTTTTTAGAATTTTGAAATTAATTAATTTATTTTTTTATACAGCAGGTTATTATTAGTTATGTATTTTATGCATATACATGTATACAGGTCAATCCCAATCTCCCAACTCATCCCACCACCACCACCCCATGGCTTCCCACACTTGGTGTCCATACGTTTGTTCTCTACCTCTGTGTCTCTATTTCTTCCCTGCAAACCAGTTCATCTGTACCATTTTTTAGGTTCCACATACATGCCTTAATATACAGTATTTGGTTTCCTCTTTCTGACTTCATTCTGTATGACTGTCCCTTGATCCATCGATGTCTCTACAAATGACCCAGTTTCATTCCTTTTTATGGCCGAGTAATATTTCATTTTATATATGTACTACATCTTTATCCATTTATCTGTCTGTGGGCATTTAGGTGGCTTCTATTACCTGGCTATTGTAAATTGTGCTGCAACGAACTTTGTGGTGAATGTGCCTTTTTGATTTACGGTTTTCTCTGGGTATATGCCCAGAAGTGGGATTGCTGGATCAGATGGTAATTCTATTTCTAGTTTTTTTAAGGAAACTCCATACTGTTCTCCATAGTGACTGTATCAATTTACATTCCCACCAATAGTGGAAGAGGGCTCCTTTTGTCCACACCCTCCCCAGAATTGGTTGTTTGTAGATTTTCTGATGATGCCGATTCTAACAGGTGTGAGGTGATACCTCACTGTAGTTTTGATTTGCATTTCTCTAATAATTAGTGCTGTTGAGCAGCTTTTCATGGGCGTCTTGGCCATCTCTGTGTCTTCTTTGAAGAAACGCCTCTTTAGATCTTCTGCCCATTTTTGTATTGGGTTGTTTGTTTTTTTAATATTAAGCTGCATGAGCTGTTTATATATATTGGAGATTAAACCTCTGTCCATTGATTCGTTTGCAACGATTTTTGCCCATTCTGAGGGATGCCTTTTTCCATTCCCGTTTTTTTTAACAAAAAAGGAAAGAAAGGAAAAGAAGCAGAACACTAATGTGCGTAAAATATGCCTTTTGAAACGGTCGTTTTGAAATATGGACGTCCTTTGAATTTTTTGGTCGATATGTGACCCCAGGAATTGTGTTCAGGGCAGGTGTCATTTACAGGCCTGCAATGATTTTGAATATCAACTGACCATTAGCGCTGGGATTAAAGCTGCTGTTGTGTGAAACGGCCACAAGGTGGCAGCAGTTCACCCTTACCAAATCTGGTTACTAGGGCAAGAGAGCCTCAGTGGAAGTGGTGTTCTAGATTGGAGTTTAGAATGGAATGTGCCAGGAGAAAGCCCCTCAAGTTTGTCTCACTACTTCTTGTTCGTGTTTTTAATTTATTTTTTTTATTTTTTATTACAGCAAGTTTGATTACAATGTTTGGCTTGTTGTAGGTGTGGAAGATGTGGTTCTTTTACACATATACAGATGTCTGTTCTTCTTGGGATCCTTTTCCCATGTACGTTATGACAGAATGTTGAGTAGTCCTCTCTTGGTATTCTGTAGGTCTTTCGTGATTATATATGTCACCTGTGATTGTATATGTCTGTTAACCCCTATATCGTAATGAAACCAATCCTCACACCTTTCCATTCGTGAACCATAAGTTTGTTTAATGAATCTGTGATTGCCCTTCTCCGTGGAAATATCTGCCCTGGTATCCATTTTTAGGTAACACCTATAAGTGATATGATATGGTATGTGTCTTTCACTTTCTGACTTACTACAAGTCATGTGATTACTTCTAGACTCATTTACGGTGCTGCAAATGGCATTGTGTCCTTTTTTTCTTGGCTTCTCTTCTGCCTTAGCGAGGTCCATTTTCAACAATGTGATTCCTTGAGGGTTGTGGATTAGCTGACCTGGGCAGTCTTACCCTGCCGGCCCGCCCTCCCCAGGTGTGCCTCGTTGAGGTCAATATAAACAGCGCTCCAGGCAGCAATAGCCCCTGAAGCTGTGCCTGACTCCATATTCTCTGCCCCGTCAGCAGTCTCGGGGCTGTGCTGGTGGGTGGGAGTGAGGGGCCACAACTTTGTGCGTGGCCCGGTGTGAGTGGGGCTCTGCTGGCCTTTCTGCAGGAGTTGCCAGGCTGACACCTGTAAAGAAGAGGATGTGTCACCCATACCTTCCGCTGGAATTTCTCTCCGGACAGAGGTGAGGAAGGAAAAAAGCAGTGGGGGCCGGGACAGGAGGGGTATCTCAGGCAGGGCAATGGAAAGCTTCCGGAAGAGTGCCCGGGTCCAGGACCACCCTGGCTGGCCTGCAGGCACCAAGTTGGCCTGCGTGCTGTCGCTGGTGTGGCTCGACGGCCCTTCCTCTAGGCTTTCAAGCCCTTGTACATATTCAGGTGTTTTACCTGGGAAGGGTGGGAACAGTTCAGCAGCAGCTGGCCTGGGGCTCAGCTCACGTTTACGCACAGATGTCTGGGCACAATCCCCCAGGTTTGCAATGAGGACGCTGCATGCGTGGGGGTTGTGGTGCTGGCTGTATGGGAGATGGTTCCCCACCTCTGACCAATTTCAGAATTGTTTACCGCTGGAGCAAGTGTCCAGATAGGGTTTCCCTCTGTATAAATGGTGGGTTCAGGGTTTTTTTTTCTTTTATGTTTCAAGTTAGATTTTATTCCTCTTTTATGTATTTATAGATATAAGCATGGAAATAATTCATTCCTATAAATACATCTGTGTGACGGGAAGAACTTTTTTCTCTTTTATTTTTAAATTTTATTTTTTAGAATTTTGAAATTAATTAATTTATTTTTTTATACAGCAGGTTATTATTAGTTATGTATTTTATGCATATACATGTATACAGGTCAATCCCAATCTCCCAACTCATCCCACCACCACCACCCCATGGCTTCCCACACTTGGTGTCCATACGTTTGTTCTCTACCTCTGTGTCTCTATTTCTTCGCTGCAAACCAGTTCATCTGTACCATTTTTTAGGTTCCACATATATGCCTTAATATACAGTATTTGGTTTCCTCTTTCTGACTTCATTCTGTATGACTGTCCCTTGATCCATCGATGTCTCTACAAATGACCCAGTTTCATTCCTTTTTATGGCCGAGTAATATTTCATTTTATATATGTACCACATCTTTATCCATTTATCTGTCTGTGGGCATTTAGGTGGCTTCTATTACCTGGCTATTGTAAATTGTGCTGCAACGAACTTTGTGGTGAATGTGCCTTTTTGATTTACGGTTTTCTCTGGGTATATGCCCAGAAGTGGGATTGCTGGATCAGATGGTAATTCTATTTCTAGTTTTTTTAAGGAAACTCCATACTGTTCTCCATAGTGACTGTATCAATTTACATTCCCACCAATAGTGGAAGAGGGCTCCTTTTGTCCACACCCTCCCCAGAATTGGTTGTTTGTAGATTTTCTGATGATGCCGATTATAACAGGTGTGAGGTGATATCTCATTGTAGTTTTGATTTGCATTTCTCTAATAATTAGTGCCGTTGAGCAGCTTTTCATGGGCGTCTTGGCCATCTCTGTGTCTTCTTTGAAGAAACGCCTCTTTAGATCTTCTGCCCATTTTTGTATTGGGTTGTTTGTTTTTTTAATATTAAGCTGCATGAGCTGTTTATATATATTGGAGATTAAACCTCTGTCCATTGATTCGTTTGCAACGATTTTTGCCCATTCTGAGGGATGCCTTTTTCCATTCCCGTTTTTTTTTTAACAAAAAAGGAAAGAAAGGAAAAGAAGCAGAACACTAATGTGCGTAAAATATGCCTTTTGAAACGGTCGTTTTGAAATATGGACGTCCTTTGAATTTTTTGGTCGATATGTGACCCCAGGAATTGTGTTCAGGGCAGGTGTCATTTACAGGCCTGCAATGATTTTGAATATCAACTGACCATTAGCGCTGGGATTAAAGCTGCTGTTGTGTGAAACGGCCACAAGGTGGCAGCAGTTCACCCTTACCAAATCTGGTTACTAGGGCAAGAGAGCCTCAGTGGAAGTGGTGTTCTAGATTGGAGTTTAGAATGGAATGTGCCAGGAGAAAGCCCCTCACGTTTGTCTCACTACTTCTTGTTCGTGTTTTTAATTTAATTTTTTTTTATTTTTTATTACAGCAAGTTTGATTACAATGTTTGGCTTGTTGTAGGTGTGGAAGATGTGGTTCTTTTACACATATACAGATGTCTGTTCTTCCTGGGATCCTTTTCCCATGTACGTTATGACAGAATGTTGAGTAGTCCTCTCTTGGTATTCTGTAGGTCTTTGGTGATTATATATGTCATCTGTGTTTGTATATGATTGTTAACCCCGATATCGTAATGAAACCAAACCTCACACCTTTCCTTTCGTGAACCATAAGTTTGTTTAATGAATCTGTGATTGCCCTTCTCCGTGGAAATATCTGCCCTGGTATCCATTTTTAGGTAACACCTATAAGTGATATGATATGGTATGTGTCTTTCACTTTCTGACTTACTGCAAGTCATGTGATTACTTCTAGACTCATTTACGGTGCTGCAAATGGCATTGTGTCCTTTTTTTCCTTGGCTTCTCTTCTGCCTTAGCGAGGTCCATTTTCAACAATGTGATTCCCTGAGGGTTGTGGATTAGCTGACCTGGGCAGCCTTACCCTGCCGGCCCGCCCTCCCCAGGTGTGCCTCGTTGAGGTCAATATAAACAGCGCTCCAGGCAGCAATAGCCCCTGAAGCTGTGCCTGACTCCATATTCTCTGCCCCGTCAGCAGTCTCGGGGCTGTGCTGGTGGGTGGGAGTGAGGGGCCACAGCTTTGTGGGTGGCCCGGTGTGAGTGGGGCTCTGCTGGCCTTTCTGCAGGAGTTGCCAGGCTGACAGCTGTAAAGAAGAGGATGTGTCACCCATACCTTCCGCTGGAATTTCTCTCCGGACAGAGGTGAGGAAGGAAAAAAGCAGTGGAGGCCAGGACAGGAGGCGTATCTCAGGCAGGGCAATGGAAAGCTTCCGGAAGAGCGCCCGGGGCCAGGACCACCCTGGCTGGCCTGCAGGCACCAAGTTGGCCTGCGTGCTGTCGCTGGTGTGGCTCGACGGCCCTTCCTCTAGGCTTTCAAGCCCTTGTACATATTCAGGTGTTTTACCTGGGAAGGGTGGGAACAGTTCAGCAGCAGCTGGTCTGGGGCTCAGCTCACGTTTACGCACAGATGCCTCGGCACAATCCCCCAGCTTTGCAATGAGGCCGCTCCTTGCGTGGGGGGTGGGGTGCTGGCTGTATGGGAGATGGTTCCCCACCTCTGACCAATTTCAGAATTGTTTACCGCTGGAGCAAGTGTCCAGATAGGGTTTTCCTCTGTATAAATGGTGGGTTCAGGTTTTTTTTTTTTCTTTTATGTTTCAAGTTAGATTTTATTCCTCTTTTATGTATTTATAGATATAAGCATGGAAATAATTCATTCCTATAAATACATCTGTGTGATGGGAAGAACTTTTTTCTCTTTTATTTTTAAATTTTATTTTTTAGAATTTTGAAATTAATTAATTTATTTTTTTATACAGCAGTTTATTATTAGTTATGTATTTTATGCATATACATGTATACAGGTCAATCCCAATCTCCCAACTCATCCCACCACCACCACCCCATGGCTTCCCACACTTGGTGTCCATACGTTTGTTCTCTACCTCTGTGTCTCTATTTCTTCGCTGCAAACCAGTTCATCTGTACCATTTTTTAGGTTCCACATATATGCCTTAATATACAGTATTTGGTTTCCTCTTTCTGACTTCATTCTGTATGACTGTCCCTTGATCCATCGATGTCTCTACAAATGACCCAGTTTCATTCCTTTTTATGGCCGAGTAATATTTCATTTTATATATGTACCACATCTTTATCCATTTATCTGTCTGTGGGCATTTAGGTGGCTTCTATTACCTGGCTATTGTAAATTGTGCTGCAACGAACTTTGTGGTGAATGTGCCTTTTTGATTTACGGTTTTCTCTGGGTATATGCCCAGAAGTGGGATTGCTGGATCAGATGGTAATTCTATTTCTAGTTTTTTTAAGGAAACTCCATACTGTTCTCCATAGTGACTGTATCAATTTACATTCCCACCAATAGTGGAAGAGGGCTCCTTTTGTCCACACCCTCCCCAGAATTGGTTGTTTGTAGATTTTCTGATGATGCCGATTCTAACAGGTGTGAGGTGATACCTCATTGTAGTTTTGATTTGCATTTCTCTAATAATTAGTGCTGTTGAGCAGCTTTTCATGGGCGTCTTGGCCATCTCTCTGTCTTCTTTGAAGAAACGCCTCTTTAGATCTTCTGCCCATTTTTGTATTGGGTTGTTTGTTTTTTTAATATTAAGCTGCATGAGCTGTTTATATATATTGGAGATTAAACCTCTGTCAATTGATTCGTTTGCAACGATTTTTGCCCATTCTGAGGGATGCCTTTTTCCATTCCCGTTTTTTTTTAACAAAAAAGGAAAGAAAGGAAAAGAAGCAGAACACTAATGTGCGTAAAATATGCCTTTTGAAACGGTCGTTTTGAAATATGGACGTCCTTTGAATTTTTTGGTCGATATGTGACCCCAGGAATTGTGTTCAGGGCAGGTGTCATTTACAGGCCTGCAATGATTTTGAATATCAACTGACCATTAGCGCTGGGATTAAAGCTGCTGTTGTGTGAAACGGCCACAAGGTGGCAGCAGTTCACCCTTACCAAATCTGGTTACTAGGGCAAGAGAGCCTCAGTGGAAGTGGTGTTCTAGATTGGAATTTAGAATGGAATGTGCCAGGAGAAAGCCCCTCAAGTTTGTCTCACTACTTCTTGTTCGTGTTTTTAATTTATTTTTTTTATTTTTTATTACAGCAAGTTTGATTACAATGTTTGGCTTGTTGTAGGTGTGGAAGATGTGGTTCTTTTACACATATACAGATGTCTGTTCTTCCTGGGATCCTTTTCCCATGTACGTTATGACAGAATGTTGAGTAGTCCTCTCTTGGTATTCTGTAGGTCTTTGGTGATTATATATGTCATCTGTGTTTGTATATGATTGTTAACCCCGATATCGTAATGAAACCAAACCTCACACCTTTCCTTTCGTGAACCATAAGTTTGTTTAATGAATCTGTGATTGCCCTTCTCCGTGGAAATATCTGCCCTGGTATCCATTTTTAGGTAACACCTATAAGTGATATGATATGGTATGTGTCTTTCACTTTCTGACTTACTACAAGTCACGTGATTACTTCTAGACTCATTTACGGTGCTGCAAATGGCATTGTGTCCTTTTTTTCCTTGGCTTCTCTTCTGCCTTAGCGAGGTCCATTTTCAACAATGTGATTCCCTGAGGGTTGTGGATTAGCTGACCTGGGCAGCCTTACCCTGCCGGCCCGCCCTCCCCAGGTGTGCCTCGTTGAGGTCAATATAAACAGCACTCCAGGCAGCAATAGCCCCTGAAGCTGTGCCTGACTCCATATTCTCTGCCCCGTCAGCAGTCTCGAGGCTGTGCTGGTGGGTGGGAGTGAGGGGCCACAGCTTTGTGGGTGGCCCGGTGTGAGTGGGGCTCTGCTGGCCTTTCTGCAGGAGTTGCCAGGCTGACACCTGTAAAGAAGAGGATGTGTCACCCATACCTTCCGCTGGAATTTCTCTCCGGACAGAGGTGAGGAAGGAAAAAAGCAGTGGGGGCCAGGACAGGAGGTGTATCTCAGGCAGGGCAATGGAAAGCTTCCGGAAGAGCGCCCGGGGCCAGGACCACCCTGGCTGGCCTGCAGGCACCAAGTTGGCCTGCGTGCTGTCGCTGGTGTGGCTCGACGGCCCTTCCTCTAGGCTTTCAAGCCCTTGTACATATTCAGGTGTTTTACCTGGGAAGGGTGGGAACAGTTCAGCAGCAGCTGGCCTGGGGCTCAGCTCACGTTTACGCACAGATGTCTCGGCACAATCCCCCAGCTTTGCAATGAGGACGCTCCTTGCGTGGGGGTTGGGGTGCTGGCTGTATGGGAGATGGTTCCCCACCTCTGACCAATTTCAGAATTGTTTACCGCTGGAGCAAGTGTCCAGATAGGGTTTTCCTCTGTATAAATGGTGGGTTCAGGGTTTTTTTTTCTTTTATGTTTCAAGTTAGATTTTATTCCTCTTTTATGTATTTATAGATATAAGCATGGAAATAATTCATTCCTATAAATACATATGTGTGACGGGAAGAACTTTTTTCTCTTTTATTTTTAAATTTTATTTTTTATAATTTTGAAATTAATTAATTTATTTTTTTATACAGCAGGTTATTATTAGTTATGTATTTTATGCATATACATGTATACAGGTCAATCCCAATCTCCCAACTCATCCCACCACCACCACCCCATGGCTTCCCACACTTGGTATCCATACGTTTGTTCTCTACCTCTGTGTCTCTATTTCTTCGCTGCAAACCAGTTCATCTGTACCATTTTTTAGGTTCCACATATATGCCTTAATATACAGTATTTGGTTTCCTCTTTATGACTTCATTCTGTATGACAGTCTCGATCCATCGATGTCTCTACAAATGACCCAGTTTCATTCCTTTTAATGGCCGAGTAATATTTCATTTTATATATGTACCACATCTTTATCCATTCATCTGTCTGTGGGCATTTAGGTTGCTTCCATTACCTGGCTATTGTAAATAGTGCTGCAATGAATATTGTGGTGAATGTGCCTTTTTGATTTACGGTTTCTCTGGGTATATGCCCAGAAGTGGGATTGCTGGATCAGATGGTAATTCTATTTCTAGTTTTTTTAAGGAAACTCCATACTGTTCTCCATAGTGACTGTATCAATTTACATTCCCACCAATAGTGGAAGAGGGCTCCTTTTGTCCACACCCTCCCCAGAATTGGTTGTTTGTAGATTTTCTGATGATGCCGATTCTAACAGGTGTGAGGTGATACCTCATTGTAGTTTTGATTTGCATTTCTCTAATAATTAGTGCTGTTGAGCAGCTTTTCATGGACGTCTTGGCCATCTCTGTGTCTTCTTTGAAGAAACGCCTCTTTAGATCTTCTGCCCATTTTTGTATTGGGTTGTTTGATTTTTTAATATTAAGCTGCATGAGCTGTTTATATATATTGGAGATTAAACCTCTGTCCATTGATTCGTTTGCAACAATTTTTGCCCATTCTGAGGGATGCCTTTTTCCATTCCCGTTTTTTTTTAACAAAAAAGGAAAGAAAGGAAAAGAAGCAGAACACTAATGTGCATAAAATATGCCTTTTGAAACGGTCGTTTTGAAATATGGACGTCCTTTGAATTTTTTGGTCGATATGTGACCCCAGGAATTGTGTTCAGGGCAGGTGTCATTTACAGGCCTGCAATGATTTTGAATATCAACTGACCATTAGCGCTGGGATTAAAGCTGCTGTTGTGTGAAACGGCCACAAGGTGGCAGCAGTTCACCCTTACCAAATCTGGTTACTAGGGCAAGAGAGCCTCAGTGGAAGTGGTGTTCTAGATTGGAATTTAGAATGGAATGTGCCAGGAGAAAGCCCCTCAAGTTTGTCTCACTACTTCTTGTTCGTGTTTTTAATTTATTTTTTTTTATTTTTTATTACAGCAAGTTTGATTACAATGTTTGGCTTGTTGTAGGTGTGGAAGATGTGGTTCTTTTACACATATACAGATGTCTGTTCTTCCTGGGATCCTTTTCCCATGTACGTTATGACAGAATGTTGAGTAGTCCTCTCTTGGTATTCTGTAGGTCTTTGGTGATTATATATGTCATCTGTGTTTGTATATGATTGTTAACCCCGATATCGTAATGAAACCAAACCTCACACTTTTCCTTTCGTGAATCATAAGTTTGTTTAATGAATCTGTGATTGCCCTTCTCCGTGGAAATATCTGCCCTGATATCCATTTTTAGGTAACACCTATAAGTGATATGATATGGTATGTGTCTTTCACTTTCTGACTTACTGCAAGTCACGTGATTACTTCTAGACTCATTTACGGTGCTGCAAATGGCATTGTGTCCTTTTTTTCCTTGGCTTCTCTTCTGCCTTAGCGAGGTCCATTTTCAACAATGTGATTCCCTGAGGGTTGTGGATTAGCTGACCTGGGCAGCCTTACCCTGCCGGCCCGCCCTCCCCAGGTGTGCCTCGTTGAGGTCAATATAAACAGCTCTCCAGGCAGCAATAGCCCCTGAAGCTGTTCCTGACTCCATATTCTCTGCCCCGTCAGCAGTCTCGGGTCTGTGCTGGTGGGTGGGAGTGAGGGGCCACAGCTTTGTGGGTGGCCCGGTGTGAGTGGGGCTCTGCTGGCCTTTCTGCAGGAGTTGCCAGGCTGACAACTGTAAAGAAGAGGATGTGTCACCCATACCTTCCGCTGGAATTTCTCTCCGGACAGAGGTGAGGAAGGAAAAAAGCAGTGGAGGCCAGGACAGGAGGCGTATCTCAGGCAGGGCAATGGAAAGCTTCCGGAAGAGCGCCCGGGGCCAGGACCACCCTGGCTGGCCTGCAGGCACCAAGTTGGCCTGCGTGCTGTCGCTGGTGTGGCTCGACGGCCCTTCCTCTAGGCTTTCAAGCCCTTGTACATATTCAGGTGTTTTACCTGGGAAGGGTGGGAACAGTTCAGCAGCAGCTGGCCTGGGGCTCAGCTCACGTTTACGCACAGATGCCTCGGCACAATCCCCCAGCTTTGCAATGAGGCCGCTCCTTGCGTGGGGGGTGGGGTGCTGGCTGTATGGGAGAGGGTTCCCCACCTCTGACCAATTTCAGAATTGTTTACCGCTGGAGCAAGTGTCCAGATAGGGTTTTCCTCTGTATAAATGGTGGGTTCAGGTTTTTTTTTTTCTTTTATGTTTCAAGTTAGATTTTATTCCTCTTTTATGTATTTATAGATATAAGCATGGAAATAATTCATTCCTATAAATACATCTGTGTGATGGGAAGAACTTTTTTCTCTTTTATTTTTAAATTTTATTTTTTAGAATTTTGAAATTAATTAATTTATTTTTTTATACAGCAGTTTATTATTAGTTATGTATTTTATGCATATACATGTATACAGTTCAATCCCAATCTCCCAACTCATCCCACCACCACCACCCCATGGCTTCCCACACTTGGTGTCCATACGTTTGTTCTCTACCTCTGTGTCTCTATTTCTTCGCTGCAAACCAGTTCATCTGTACCATTTTGTAGGTTCCACATATATGCCTTAATATACAGTATTTGGTTTCCTCTTTCTGACTTCATTCTGTATGACTGTCCCTTGATCCATCGATGTCTCTACAAATGACCCAGTTTCATTCCTTTTTATGGCCGAGTAATATTTCATTTTATATATGTACCACATCTTTATCCATTTATCTGTCTGTGGGCATTTAGGTGGCTTCTATTACCTGGCTATTGTAAATTGTGCTGCAACGAACTTTGTGGTGAATGTGCCTTTTTGATTTACGGTTTTCTCTGGGTATATGCCCAGAAGTGGGATTGCTGGATCAGATGGTAATTCTATTTCTAGTTTTTTTAAGGAAACTCCATACTGTTCTCCATAGTGACTGTATCAATTTACATTCCCACCAATAGTGGAAGAGGGCTCCTTTTGTCCACACCCTCCCCAGAATTGGTTGTTTGTAGATTTTCTGATGATGCCGATTCTAACAGGTGTGAGGTGATACCTCATTGTAGTTTTGATTTGCATTTCTCTAATAATTAGTGCTGTTGAGCAGCTTTTCATGGGCGTCTTGGCCATCTCTGTGTCTTCTTTGAAGAAACGCCTCTTTAGATCTTCTGCCCATTTTTGTATTGGGTTGTTTGTTTTTTTAATATTAAGCTGCATGAGCTGTTTATATATATTGGAGATTAAACCTCTGTCCATTGATTCGTTTGCAACGATTTTTGCCCATTCTGAGGGATGCCTTTTTCCATTCCCGTTTTTTTTTAACAAAAAAGGAAAGAAAGGAAAAGAAGCAGAACACTAATGTGCGTAAAATATGCCTTTTGAAACGGTCGTTTTGAAATATGGACGTCCTTTGAATTTTTTGGTCGATATGTGACCCCAGGAATTGTGTTCAGGGCAGGTGTCATTTACAGGCCTGCAATGATTTTGAATATCAACTGACCATTAGCGCTGGGATTAAAGCTGCTGTTGTGTGAAACGGCCACAAGGTGGCAGCAGTTCACCCTTACCAAATCTGGATACTAGGGCAAGAGAGCCTCAGTGGAAGTGGTGTTCTAGATTGGAATTTAGAATGGAATGTGCCAGGAGAAAGCCCCTCAAGTTTGTCTCACTACTTCTTGTTCGTGTTTTTAATTTATTTTTTTTATTTTTTATTACAGCAAGTTTGATTACAATGTTTGGCTTGTTGTAGGTGTGGAAGATGTGGTTCTTTTACACATATACAGATGTCTGTTCTTCCTGGGATCCTTTTCCCATGTACGTTATGACAGAATGTTGAGTAGTCCTCTCTTGGTATTCTGTAGGTCTTTGGTGATTATATATGTCATCTGTGTTTGTATATGATTGTTAACCCCGATATCGTAATGAAACCAAACCTCACACCTTTCCTTTCGTGAACCATAAGTTTGTTTAATGAATCTGTGATTGCCCTTCTCCGTGGAAATATCTGCCCTGGTATCCATTTTTAGGTAACACCTATAAGTGATATGATATGGTATGTGTCTTTCACTTTCTGACTTACTACAAGTCACGTGATTACTTCTAGACTCATTTACGGTGCTGCAAATGGCATTGTGTCCTTTTTTTCCTTGGCTTCTCTTCTGCCTTAGCGAGGTCCATTTTCAACAATGTGATTCCCTGAGGGTTGTGGATTAGCTGACCTGGGCAGCCTTACCCTGCCGGCCCGCCCTCCCCAGGTGTGCCTCGTTGAGGTCAATATAAACAGCGCTCCGGGCAGCAATAGCCCCTGAAGCTGTGCCTGACTCCATATTCTCTGCCCCGTCAGCAGTCTCGAGGCTGTGCTGGTGGGTGGGAGTGAGGGGCCACAGCTTTGTGGGTGGCCCGGTGTGAGTGGGGCTCTGCTGGCCTTTCTGCAGGAGTTGCCAGGCTGACACCTGTAAAGAAGAGGATGTGTCACCCATACCTTCCACTGGAATTTCTCTCCGGACAGAGGTGAGGAAGGAAAAAAGCAGTGGGGGCCAGGACAGGAGGTGTATCTCAGGCAGGGCAATGGAAAGCTTCCGGAAGAGCGCCCGGGGCCAGGACCACCCTGGCTGGCCTGCAGGCACCAAGTTGGCCTGCGTGCTGTCGCTGGTGTGGCTCGACGGCCCTTCCTCTAGGCTTTCAAGCCCTTGTACATATTCAGGTGTTTTACCTGGGAAGGGTGGGAACAGTTCAGCAGCAGCTGGCCTGGGTCTCAGCTCACGTTTACGCACAGATGTCTCGGCACAATCCCCCAGCTTTGCAATGAGGACACTCCTTGCGTGGGGGTTGGGGTGCTGGCTGTATGGGAGATGGTTCCCCACCTCTGACCAATTTCAGAATTGTTTACCGCTGGAGCAAGTGTCCAGATAGGGTTTTCCTCTGTATAAATGGTGGGTTCAGGGTTTTTTTTTCTTTTATGTTTCAAGTTAGATTTTATTCCTCTTTTATGTATTTATAGATATAAGCATGGAAATAATTCATTCCTATAAATACATATGTGTGACGGGAAGAACTTTTTTCTCTTTTATTTTTAAATTTTATTTTTTAGAATTTTGAAATTAATTAATTTATTTTTTTATACAGCAGGTTATTATTAGTTATGTATTTTATGCATATACATGTATACAGGTCAATCCCAATCTCCCAACTCATCCCACCACCACCACCCCATGGCTTCCCACACTTGGTGTCCATACGTTTGTTCTCTACCTCTGTGTCTCTATTTCTTCGCTGCAAACCAGTTCATCTGTACCATTTTTTAGGTTCCACATATATGCCTTAATATACAGTATTTGGTTTCCTCTTTCTGACTTCATTCTGTATGACAGTCTCGATCCATCGATGTCTCTACAAATGACCCAGTTTCATTCCTTTTAATGGCCGAGTAATATTTCATTTTATATATGTACCACATCTTTATCCATTCATCTGTCTGTGGGCATTTAGGTTGCTTCCATTACCTGGCTATTGTAAATAGTGCTGCAATGAATATTGTGGTGAATGTGCCTTTTTGATTTACGGTTTCACTGGGTATATGCCCAGAAGTGGGATTGCTGGATCAGATGGTAATTCTATTTCTAGTTTTTTTAAGGAAACTCCATACTGTTCTCCATAGTGACTGTATCAATTTACATTCCCACCAATAGTGGAAGAGGGCTCCTTTTGTCCACACCCTCCCCAGAATTGGTTGTTTGTAGATTTTCTGATGATGCCGATTCTAACAGGTGTGAGGTGATACCTCATTGTAGTTTTGATTTGCATTTCTCTAATAATTAGTGCTGTTGAGCAGCTTTTCATGGACGTCTTGGCCATCTCTGTGTCTTCTTTGAAGAAACGCCTCTTTAGATCTTCTGCCCATTTTTGTATTGGGTTGTTTGATTTTTTAATATTAAGCTGCATGAGCTGTTTATATATATTGGAGACTAAACCTCTGTCCATTGATTCGTTTGCAACGATTTTTGCCCATTCTGAGGGATGCCTTTTTCCATTCCCGTTTTTTTTTAACAAAAAAGGAAAGAAAGGAAAAGAAGCAGAACACTAATGTGCGTAAAATATGCCTTTTGAAACGGTCATTTTGAAATATGGACGTCCTTTGAATTTTTTGGTCGATATGTGACCCCAGGAATTGTGTTCAGGGCAGGTGTCATTTACAGGCCTGCAATGATTTTGAATATCAACTGACCATTAGCACTGGGATTAAAGCTGCTGTTGTGTGAAACGGCCACAAGGTGGCAGCAGTTCACCCTTACCAAATCTGGTTACTAGGGCAAGAGAGCCTCAGTGGAAGTGGTGTTCTAGATTGGAATTTAGAATGGAATGTGCCAGGAGAAAGCCCCTCACGTTTGTCTCACTACTTCTTGTTCGTGTTTTTAATTTATTTTTTTTTTATTTTTTATTACAGCAAGTTTGATTACAATGTTTGGCTTGTTGTAGGTGTGGAAGATGTGGTTCTTTTACACATATACAGATGTCTGTTCTTCCTGGGATCCTTTTCCCATGTACGTTATGACAGAATGTTGAGTAGTCCTCTCTTGGTATTCTGTAGGTCTTTGGTGATTATATATGTCATCTGTGTTTGTATATGATTGTTAACCCCGATATCGTAATGAAACCAAACCTCACACTTTTCCTTTCGTGAACCATAAGTTTGTTTAATGAATCTGTGATTGCCCTTCTCCGTGGAAATATCTGCCCTGGTATCCATTTTTAGGTAACACCTATAAGTGATATGATATGGTATGTGTCTTTCACTTTCTGACTTACTGCAAGTCACGTGATTACTTCTAGACTCATTTACGGTGCTGCAAATGGCATTGTGTCCTTTTTTTCCTTGGCTTCTCTTCTGCCTTAGCGAGGTCCATTTTCAACAATGTGATTCCCTGAGGGCTGTGGATTAGCTGACCTGGGCAGCCTTACCCTGCCGGCCCGCCCTCCCCAGGTGTGCCTCGCTGAGGTCAATATAAACAGCGCTCCAGGCAGCAATAGCCCCTGAAGCTGTGCCTGACTCCATATTCTCTGCCCCGTCAGCAGTCTCGGGGCTGTGCTGGTGGGTGGGAGTGAGGGGCCACAGCTTTGTGGGTGGCCCAGTGTGAGTGGGGCTCTGCTGGCCTTTCTGCAGGAGTTGCCAGGCTGACAGCTGTAAAGAAGAGGATGTGTCACCCATACCTTCCGCTGGAATTTCTCTCCGGACAGAGGTGAGGAAGGAAAAAAGCAGTGGGGGCCAGGACAGGAGGCGTATCTCAGGCAGGGCAATGGAAAGCTTCCGGAAGATCGCCAGGGCCCAGGACCCCGCTGGCTGGCCTGCAGGCACCAAGTTGGCCTGCGTGCTGTCGCTGGTGTGGCTCGACGGCCCTTCTTCTAGGCTTTCAAGCCCTTGTACATATTCAGGTGTTTTACCTGGGAAGGGTGGGAACAGTTCAGCAGCAGCTGGCCTGGGGCTCAGCTCACGTTTACGCACAGATGCCTCGGCACAATCCCCCAGCTTTGCAATGAGGCCGCTCCTTGCGTGGGGGGTGGGGTGCTGGCTGTATGGGAGATGGTTCCCCACCTCTGACCAATTTCAGAATTGTTTACCGCTGGAGCAAGTGTCCAGATAGGGTTTTCCTCTGTATAAATGGTGGGTTCAGGTTTTTTTTTTCTTTTATGTTTCAAGTTAGATTTTATTCCTCTTTTATGTATTTATAGATATAAGCATGGAAATAATTCATTCCTATAAATACATCTGTGTGATGGGAAGAACTTTTGTCTCTTTTATTTTTAAATTTTATTTTTTAGAATTTTGAAATTAATTAATTTATTTTTTTATACAGCAGTTTATTATTAGTTATGTATTTTATGCATATACATGTATACAGGTCAATCCCAATCTCCCAACTCATCCCACCACCACCACCCCATGGCTTCCCACACTTGGTGTCCATACGTTTGTTCTCTACCTCTGTGTCTCTATTTCTTCGCTGCAAACCAGTTCATCTGTACCATTTTTTAGGTTCCACATATATGCCTTAATATACAGTATTTGGTTTCCTCTTTCTGACTTCATTCTGTATGACAGTCCCTTGATCCATCGATGTCTCTACAAATGACCCAGTTTCATTCCTATTTATGGCCGAGTAATATTTCATTTTATATATGTACCACATCTTTATCCATTTATCTGTCTGTGGGCATTTAGGTGGCTTCTATTACCTGGCTATTGTAAATTGTGCTGCAACGAACTTTGTGGTGAATGTGCCTTTTTGATTTACGGTTTTCTCTGGGTATATGCCCAGAAGTGGGATTGCTGGATCAGATGGTAATTCTATTTCTAGTTTTTTTAAGGAAACTCCATACTGTTCTCCATAGTGACTGTATCAATTTACATTCCCACCAATAGTGGAAGAGGGCTCCTTTTGTCCACACCCTCCCCAGAATTGGTTGTTTGTAGATTTTCTGATGATGCCGATTCTAACAGGTGTGAGGTGATACCTCATTGTAGTTTTGATTTGCATTTCTCTAATAATTAGTGCTGTTGAGCAGCTTTTCATGGGCGTCTTGGCCATCTCTGTGTCTTCTTTGAAGAAACGCCTCTTTAGATCTTCTGACCATTTTGGAATTGGGTTGTTTGTTTTTTTAATATTAAGCTGCATGAGCTGTTTATATATATTGGAGATTAAACCTCTGTCCATTGATTCGTTTGCAACGATTTTTGCCCATTCTGAGGGATGCCTTTTTCCATTCCCGTTTTTTTTTAACAAAAAAGGAAAGAAAGGAAAAGAAGCAGAATACTAATGTGCGTAAAATATGCCTTTTGAAACGGTCGTTTTGAAATATGGACGTCCTTTGAATTTTTTGGTCGATATGTGACCCCAGGATTTGTTTTCAGGGCAGGTGTCATTTACAGGCCTGCAATGATTTTGAATATCAACTGACCATTAGCACTGGGATTAAAGCTGCTGTTGTGTGAAACGGCCACAAGGTGGCAGCAGTTCACCCTTACCAAATCTGGTTACTAGGGCAAGAGAGCCTCAGTGGAAGTGGTGTTCTAGATTGGAGTTTAGAATGGAATGTGCCAGGAGAAAGCCCCTCACGTTTGTCTCACTACTTCTTGTTCGTGTTTTTAATTTAATTTTTTATTTTTTATTACAGCAAGTTTGATTACAATGTTTGGTTTGTTGTAGGTGTGGAAGATGTGGTTCTTTTACACATATACACATGTCTGTTCTTCCTGGGATCCTTTTCCCATGTACGTTATGACAGAATGTTGAGTAGTCCTCTCTTGGTATTCTGTAGGTCTTTGGTGATTATATATGTCACCTGTGTTTGTATATGTCTGTTAACCCCGATATCGTAATGAAACCAATCCTCACACCTTTCCATTGGTGAACCATAAGTTTGTTTAATGAATCTGTGATTGCCCTTCTCCGTGGAAATATCTGCCCTGGTATCCATTTTTAGCTAACACCTATAAGTGATATGATATGATATGTGTCTTTCACTTTCTGACTTACCTCAAGTCACGTGATTACTTCTAGACTCATCTACGGTGCTGCAAATGGCAATGTGTCCTTTTTTCCCTTGGCTTCTCTTCTGCCTTAGCGGGGTCCATTTTCAGCAATGTGATTCCCTGAGGGTTGTGGATTAGCTGACCTGGGCAGCCTTACCCTGCCGGCCCGCCCTCCCCAGGTGTGCCTCGTTGAGGTCAATATAAACAGCGCTCCAGGCAGCAATAGCCCCTGAAGCTGTGCCTGACTCCATATTCTCTGCCCCGTCAGCAGTCTCGGGGCTGTGCTGGTGGGAGGGAGTGAGGGGCCACAGCTTTGTGGGTGGCCCGGTGTGAGTGGGGTTCTGCTGGCCTTTCTGCAGGAGTTGCCAGGCTGCCGCCTGTAAAGAAGAGGATGTGTCACCAATACCTTCCGCTGGAATTTCTCTCTGGACAGAGGTGAGGAAGGAAAAAAGCAGTGGGGGCCGGACAGGAGGGGTATCTCAGGCAGGGCAATGGGAAGCTTCTGGAAGAGCGCCAGGGTCCAGGACCACCCTGACTGGCCTGCAGGCACCAAGTTGGCCTGTGTGCTGTCGCTGGTGTGGCTCCACGGTCCTTCCTCTAGGCTTTCAAGCCCTTGTACATATTCAGGTGTTTTACCTGGAAAGGGTGGGAACTGTTCAGCAGCAGCTGGCCTGGGGCTCAGCTCACGTTTCTCACAGATGCCTCGGCACTGTCCCCCAGCTTTGCAATGAGGACGCTCCTTGTGTGGGGTGTGGGTTGCTGGCTATATGGGAGATGGTTCCCTACCTCTGACCAATTTCAGAATTGTTTACCGCTGGAGCAAGGGCCCTGATAGGGTTTTCCTCTGTATAACTAGTGGGTTTACTTTTTTTTTTCTTTTATGGTTCAAGTTAGATGTTATTCCTCTTTTATGTATTTATAGATATAAGCATGGAAATAATTCATTCCTATAAATACATCTGTGTGACGGGAAGAATTTTTTCTGTTTTATTTTTAAATTTTATTTTTTAAAATTTTGAAATTTTATTTTATTTAAGTTTTTATACAGCAGGTTATTATTAGTTATGTATTTTATGCATATACATTTATAAAGGTCAATCCCAATCTCCCAACTCATCCCACCACCAGCACCCCATGTCTTCCCACAATTGTTGTCCATATGTTTGTTCTCTACCTCTGTGTCTCTATTTCTTCCCTGCAAACCAGTTCATCCGTACCATTTTTTAAGTTTCCAGATATATGCATTAATATACAATATTTGTTTTCCTCTTTCTGACTTACTTCATTCTGTATGACAGTCTCTCGATCCATCGATGTCTCTACAAATGACCCAGTTTCATTCCTTTTTATGGCCGAGTAATATTTCATTTTATATATGTACCACATCTTTATCCATTTATCTGTCTGTGGGCATTTAGGTGGCTTCTATTACCTGGCTATTGTAAATTGTGCTGCAACGAACTTTGTGGTGAATGTGCCTTTTTGATTTACGGTTTTCTCTGGGTATATGCCCAGAAGTGGGATTGCTGGATCAGATGGTAATTCTATTTCTAGTTTTTTTAAGGAAACTCCATACTGTTCTCCATAGTGACTGTATCAATTTACATTCCCACCAATAGTGGAAGAGGGCTCCTTTTGTCCACACCCTCCCCAGAATTGGTTGTTTGTAGATTTTCTGATGATGCTGATTCTAACAGGTGTGAGGTGATACCTCATTGTAGTTTTCTCCTGAATATATTCAGGAGAAAACGCATACGCCCTTTTTGGCCAAGTGCATCATTGTCGAAGTTGTGCCCCTCTTCCTGTGCTTTACAGGTGATTCCAACGTACCTCTTGAAATCTGTTTCCTGCTATTCTGCCTCGCATTCAAGTCCGCCTCGTTGCCTTCCCTCAACAGATTTTTGGACGATAGTTGGCCTTGATTACTCTGCCAGTTTGTGAATTGCTGTGCCCCTGAGCTCCATTTTTCGACTTGTTTTTTGTGAGCTGAACGCAAGTCCAAACTTTTGGTTCAGGACCTATACTGGTTCCCGGTGGGTGGCTGAGACTTTGGTGAATTCTTCTTCCTGCCGGGAAATTAGAGTGACATGTGCCCATCCAAATGCCTAACAGCTACTCTCTCATTGGTTCTCCCTCTTCCCTTTCCTCCTCTGCCAAATGGGCAACCTGTGTGAACCAGGAGCTTAAAGGGGCTGTCTCTCCAAGATGGGAGATTGATAGTAAAGCTGTTGGAAAGTCAAACCGGAGCACCAGGAGAGGGACTCTTCGTTGAGTTTTAGAAACCTTTCGTATTCACAGTGTGTCCATTCTCTAGGTTTCCCGTACATGTTATAGCTGTAGTAATATTCCCTTCAACCTGGAGAGGTGGGACCCATGGAATGGTTGCCATGCATTATTGCTTTAAAGGGTCTGCATTTGCTCACCCAATCTCACCAATCCTCTCAGTCCCAAGTGTCCAGCCTCATGCCACATCCAGCTGTCATCGTAGATAGGGTCATTCCAGGTTGCATCAGAGACCCTGAAGGAATTGTAAAGAATTTCCCTGTTTCTTTGTTCTGTTTTTGAAATTCCTTTTTAGAGTGGGTTTGAGCTGATTCTCGCTGCCATGTTTATGCCAGTCTAGACACACTTGATTCCCTTACGGAGACATATCAATACATAGGTTTTAAGATTCTTACTAGTCAGATCTATTCCTCTGCGGGAAATATGGGGTTTTGAGTCCCTTTCACTGAGGAAGGTGTAGGTCTTGTCTATTCCATAGTTGGTTTTTGGAACAGTACCTGTGCTTATATCAAACTCTGGTTTGATGCATCACCCCACCTCTCCTTCCCCCTTAAGCAGGCATAAGAGTGTTTTCTAAATGTGAGACTCTGTTCTCTTTCCTAACTCAGTTCATGTGTTGCCATGTTTACAGGATCTTCCTAAGTGATATCTTATGATAAGTTTCTTTTTCTGTGTGACTTCTTTCACTTAGAATCATCGTACCTGAATCCACTCATTTTGCTGCTACTGGTCTTATGACATTGATTTCATGGCTGAGGGATTTTCCATCGTACGTATGTTCCACAATGTTTTGAACCATTTTTATATTTCCTGGGATATTTCAGGTGTACCCAGGTTGAGGTTCTTGTAAGCAGTGCAGCCCTCAATTTGGGGGTGGCTCTGTCTTATGGATTTTCAGTTTTCCCAAGGTATATTCCCTAGGCTGGAAGTGCCCTTGGCTCTGTAGCTCTGTTGTTTACTTGTTTTAGGGAACACAATGCACTCCTCCAGTGAGGCAGTTGGCAACTTACATCCCGCCCATCAGCATAACAAGGCTCCCTGTTCTCCAGGGCCTGTCTTGCCTTTCTGGTTTTTACACATTTTGTGGATGTCCCTTTTGACCGTTGGGAAGTGATACTTCTTTGTAGTGCAGATTTGCATTGCCCGCTTGCTTGCTTGGCCAAAAAGGGCGTATGCGTTTTCTCCTGAATATATTCAGGAGAAAACGCATACGCCCTTTTTGGCCAAGTGCATCATTGTCGAAGTTGTGCCCCTCTTCCTGTGCTTTACAGGCGATTCTAACGTACCTCTTGAAATCTGTTTCCTGCTATTCTGCCTCGCATTCAAGTCCGCCTCGTTGCCTTCCCTCAACAGATTTTTGGACGATAGTTGGCCTTGATTACTCTGCCAGTTTGTGAATTGCTGTGCCCCTGAGCTCCATTTTTCAACTCGTTTTTTGTGAGCTGAACGCAAGTCCAAACATTTGGTTCAGGACCTATACTGGTTCCCGGTGGGTGGCTGAGACTTTGGTGAATTCTTCTTCCTGCCGGGAAATTAGAGTGACATGTGCCCATCCAAATGCCTAACAGCTACTCTCTCATTGGTTCTCCCTCTTCCCTTTCCTCCTCTGCCAAATGGGCAACCTGTGTGAACCAGGAGCTTAAAGGGGCTGTCTCTCCAAGTTGGGAGATTGATAGTAAAGCTGTTGGAAAGTCAAACCGGAGCACCAGGAGAGGGACTCTTCGTTGAGTTTTAGAAACCTTTCGTATTCACAGTGTGTCCATTCTCTAGGTTTCCCGTACATGTTATAGCTGTAGTAATATTCCCTTCAACCTGGAGAGGTGGGACCCATGGAATGGTTGCCATGCATTATTGCTTTAAAGGGTCTGCATTTGCTCACCCAATCTCACCAATCCTCTCAGTCCCAAGTGTCCAGCCTCATGCCACATCCAGCTGTCATCGTAGATAGGGTCATTCCAGGTTGCATCAGAGACCCTGAAGGAATTGTAAAGAATTTCCCTGTTTCTTTGTTCTGTTTTTGAAATTCCTTTTTAGAGTGGGTTTGAGCTGATTCTCGCTGCCATGTTTATGCCAGTCTAGACACACTTGATTCCCTTACGGAGACATATCAATACATAGGTTTTAAGATTCTTACTAGTCAGATCTATTCCTCTGCGGGAAATATGGGGTTTTGAGTCCCTTTCACTGAGGAAGGTGTAGGTCTTGTCTATTCCATAGTTGGTTTTTGGAACAGTACCTGTGCTTATATCAAACTCTGGTTTGATGCATCACCCCACCTCTCCTTCCCCCTTAAGCAGGCATAAGAGTGTTTTCTAAATGTGAGACTCTGTTCTCTTTCCTAACTCAGTTCATGTGTTGCCATGTTTACAGGATCTTCCTAAGTGATATCTTATGATAAGTTTCTTTTTCTGTGTGACTTCTTTCACTTAGAATCATCGTACCTGAATCCACTCATTTTGCTGCTACTGGTCTTATGACATTGATTTCATGGCTGAGGGATATTCCATCGTACGTAAGTTCCACAATGTTTTGAACCATTTTTATATTTCCTGGGATATTTCAGGTGTACCCAGGTTGAGGTTCTTGTAAGCAGTGCAGCCCTCAATTTGGGGGTGGCTCTGTCTTATGGATTTTCAGTTTTCCCAAGGTATATTCCCTAGACTGGAAGTGCCCTTGGCTCTGTAGCTCTGTTGTTTACTTGTTTTAGGGAACACAATGCACTCCTCCAGTGAGGCAGTTGGCAACTTACATCCCGCCCATCAGCATAACAAGGCTCCCTGTTCTCCAGGGCCTGTCTTGCCTTTCTGGTTTTTACACATTTTGTGGATGTCCCTTTTGACCGTTGGGAAGTGATACTTCTTTGTAGTGCAGATTTGCATTGCCCGCTTGCTTGCTTGGCCAAAAAGGGCGTATGCGTTTTCTCCTGAATATATTCAGGAGAAAACGCATACGCCCTTTTTGGCCAAGTGCATCATTGTCGAAGTTGTGCCCCTCTTCCTGTGCTTTACAGGCGATTCTAACGTACCTCTTGAAATCTGTTTCCTGCTATTCTGCCTCGCATTCAAGTCCGCCTCGTTGCCTTCCCTCAACAGATTTTTGGACGATAGTTGGCCTTGATTACTCTGCCAGTTTGTGAATTGCTGTGCCCCTGAGCTCCATTTTTCAACTCGTTTTTTGTGAGCTGAACGCAAGTCCAAACATTTGGTTCAGGACCTATACTGGTTCCCGGTGGGTGGCTGAGACTTTGGTGAATTCTTCTTCCTGCCGGGAAATTAGAGTGACATGTGCCCATCCAAATGCCTAACAGCTACTCTCTCATTGGTTCTCCCTCTTCCCTTTCCTCCTCTGCCAAATGGGCAACCTGTGTGAACCAGGAGCTTAAAGGGGCTGTCTCTCCAAGTTGGGAGATTGAAAGTAAAGCTGTTGGAAAGTCAAACCGGAGCACCAGGAGAGGGACTCTTCGTTGAGTTTTAGAAACCTTTCGTATTCACAGTGTGTCCATTCTCTAGGTTTCCCGTACATGTTATAGCTGTAGTAATATTCCCTTCAACCTGGAGAGGTGGGACCCATGGAATGGTTGCCATGCATTATTGCTTTAAAGGGTCTGCATTTGCTCACCCAATCTCACCAATCCTCTCAGTCCCAAGTGTCCAGCCTCATGCCACATCCAGCTGTCATCGTAGATAGGGTCATTCCAGGTTGCATCAGAGACCCTGAAGGAATTGTAAAGAATTTCCCTGTTTCTTTGTTCTGTTTTTGAAATTCCTTTTTAGAGTGGGTTTGAGCTGATTCTCGCTGCCATGTTTATGCCAGTCTAGACACACTTGATTCCCTTACGGAGACATATCAATACATAGGTTTTAAGATTCTTACTAGTCAGATCTATTCCTCTGCGGGAAATATGGGGTTTTGAGTCCCTTTCACTGAGGAAGGTGTAGGTCTTGTCTATTCCATAGTTGGTTTTTGGAACAGTACCTGTGCTTATATCAAACTCTGGTTTGATGCATCACCCCACCTCTCCTTCCCCCTTAAGCAGGCATAAGAGTGTTTTCTAAATGTGAGACTCTGTTCTCTTTCCTAACTCAGTTCATGTGTTGCCATGTTTACAGGATCTTCCTAAGTGATATCTTATGATAAGTTTCTTTTTCTGTGTGACTTCTTTCACTTAGAATCATCGTACCTGAATCCACTCATTTTGCTGCTACTGGTCTTATGACATTGATTTCATGGCTGAGGGATATTCCATCGTACGTAAGTTCCACAATGTTTTGAACCATTTTTATATTTCCTGGGATATTTCAGGTGTACCCAGGTTGAGGTTCTTGTAAGCAGTGCAGCCCTCAATTTGGGGGTGGCTCTGTCTTATGGATTTTCAGTTTTCCCAAGGTATATTCCCTAGACTGGAAGTGCCCTTGGCTCTGTAGCTCTGTTGTTTACTTGTTTTAGGGAACACAATGCACTCCTCCAGTGAGGCAGTTGGCAACTTACATCCCGCCCATCAGCATAACAAGGCTCCCTGTTCTCCAGGGCCTGTCTTGCCTTTCTGGTTTTTACACATTTTGTGGATGTCCCTTTTGACCGTTGGGAAGTGATACTTCTTTGTAGTGCAGATTTGCATTGCCCGCTTGCTTGCTTGGCCAAAAAGGGCGTATGCGTTTTCTCCTGAATATATTCAGGAGAAAACGCATACGCCCTTTTTGGCCAAGTGCATCATTGTCGAAGTTGTGCCCCTCTTCCTGTGCTTTACAGGCGATTCTAACGTACCTCTTGAAATCTGTTTCCTGCTATTCTGCCTCGCATTCAAGTCCGCCTCGTTGCCTTCCCTCAACAGATTTTTGGACGATAGTTGGCCTTGATTACTCTGCCAGTTTGTGAATTGCTGTGCCCCTGAGCTCCATTGTTCAACTCGTTTTTTGTGAGCTGAACGCAAGTCCAAACATTTGGTTCAGGACCTATACTGGTTCCCGGTGGGTGGCTGAGACTTTGGTGAATTCTTCTTCCTGCCGGGAAATTAGAGTGACATGTGCCCATCCAAATGCCTAACAGCTACTCTCTCATTGGTTCTCCCTCTTCCCTTTCCTCCTCTGCCAAATGGGCAACCTGTGTGAACCAGGAGCTTAAAGGGGCTGTCTCTCCAAGTTGGGAGATTGATAGTAAAGCTGTTGGAAAGTCAAACCGGAGCACCAGGAGAGGGACTCTTCGTTGAGTTTTAGAAACCTTTCGTATTCACAGTGTGTCCATTCTCTAGGTTTCCCGTACATGTTATAGCTGTAGTAATATTCCCTTCAACATGGAGAGGTGGGACCCATGGAATGGTTGCCATGCATTATTGCTTTAAAGGGTCTGCATTTGCTCACCCAATCTCACCAATCCTCTCAGTCCCAAGTGTCCAGCCTCATGCCACATCCAGCTGTCATCGTAGATAGGGTCATTCCAGGTTGCATCAGAGACCCTGAAGGAATTGTAAAGAATTTCCCTGTTTCTTTGTTCTGTTTTTGAAATTCCTTTTTAGAGTGGGTTTGAGCTGATTCTCGCTGCCATGTTTATGCCAGTCTAGACACACTTGATTCCCTTACGGAGACATATCAATACATAGGTTTTAAGATTCTTACTAGTCAGATCTATTCCTCTGTGGGAAATATGGGGTTTTGAGTCCCTTTCACTGAGGAAGGTGTAGGTCTTGTCTATTCCATAGTTGGTTTTTGGAACAGTACCTGTGCTTATATCAAACTCTGGTTTGATGCATCACCCCACCTCTCCTTCCCCCTTAAGCAGGCATAAGAGTGTTTTCTAAATGTGAGACTCTGTTCTCTTTCCTAACTCAGTTCATGTGTAGCCATGTTTACAGGATCTTCCTAAGTGATATCTTATGATAAGTTTCTTTTTCTGTGTGACTTCTTTCACTTAGAATCATCGTACCTGAATCCACTCATTTTGCTGCTACTGGTCTTATGACATTGATTTCATGGCTGAGGGATATTCCATCATACGTAAGTTCCACAATGTTTTGAACCATTTTTATATTTCCTGGGATATTTCAGGTGTACCCAGGTTGAGGTTCTTGTAAGCAGTGCAGCCCTCAATTTGGGGGTGGCTCTGTCTTATGGATTTTCAGTTTTCCCAAGGTATATTCCCTAGACTGGAAGTGCCCTTGGCTCTGTAGCTCTGTTGTTTACTTGTTTTAGGGAACACAATGCACTCCTCCAGTGAGGCAGTTGGCAACTTACATCCCGCCCATCAGCATAACAAGGCTCCCTGTTCTCCAGGGCCTGTCTTGCCTTTCTGGTTTTTACACATTTTGTGGATGTCCCTTTTGACCGTTGGGAAGTGATACTTCTTTGTAGTGCAGATTTGCATTGCCCGCTTGCTTGCTTGGCCAAAAAGGGCGTATGCGTGTTCTCCTGAATATATTCAGGAGAAAACGCATACGCCCTTTTTGGCCAAGTGCATCATTGTCGAAGTTGTGCCCCTCTTCCTGTGCTTTACAGGAGATTCTAACGTACCTCTTGAAATCTGTTTCCTGCTATTCTGCCTCGCATTCAATTCCGCCTCGTTGCCTTCCCTCAACAGATTTTTGGACGATAGTTGGCCTTGATTACTCTGCCAGTTTGTGAATTGCTGTGCCCCTGAGCTCCATTTTTCAACTCGTTTTTTGTGAGCTGAACGCAAGTCCAAACATTTGGTTCAGGACCTATACTGGTTCCCGGTGGGTGGCTGAGACTTTGGTTAATTCTTCTTCCTGCCGGGAAATTAGAGTGACATGTGCCCATCCAAATGCCTAACAGCGACTCTCTCATTGGTTCTCCCTCTTCCCTTTCCTCCTCTGCCAAATGGGCAACCTGTGTGAACCAGGAGCTTAAAGGGGCTGTCTCTCCAAGTTGGGAGATTGAAAGTAAAGCTGTTGGAAAGTCAAACCGGAGCACCAGGAGAGGGACTCTTCGTTGAGTTTTAGAAACCTTTCGTATTCACAGTGTGTCCATTCTCTAGGTTTCCCGTACATGTTATAGCTGTAGTAATATTCCCTTCAACCTGGAGAGGTGGGACCCATGGAATGGTTGCCATGCATTATTGCTTTAAAGGGTCTGCATTTGCTCACCCAATCTCACCAATCCTCTCAGTCCCAAGTGTCCAGCCTCATGCCACATCCAGCTGTCATCGTAGATAGGGTCATTCCAGGTTGCATCAGAGACCCTGAAGGAATTGTAAAGAATTTCCCTGTTTCTTTGTTCTGTTTTTGAAATTCCTTTTTAGAGTGGGTTTGAGCTGATTCTCGCTGCCATGTTTATGCCAGTCTAGACACACTTGATTCCCTTACGGAGACATATCAATACATAGGTTTTAAGATTCTTACTAGTCAGATCTATTCCTCTGCGGGAAATATGGGGTTTTGAGTCCCTTTCACTGAGGAAGGTGTAGGTCTTGTCTATTCCATAGTTGGTTTTTGGAACAGTACCTGTGCTTATATCAAACTCTGGTTTGATGCATCACCCCACCTCTCCTTCCCCCTTAAGCAGGCATAAGAGTGTTTTCTAAATGTGAGACTCTGTTCTCTTTCCTAACTCAGTTCATGTGTTGCCATGTTTACAGGATCTTCCTAAGTGATATCTTATGATAAGTTTCTTTTTCTGTGTGACTTCTTTCACTTAGAATCATCGTACCTGAATCCACTCATTTTGCTGCTACTGGTCTTATGACATTGATTTCATGGCTGAGGGATATTCCATCGTACGTAAGTTCCACAATGTTTTGAACCATTTTTATATTTCCTGGGATATTTCAGGTGTACCCAGGTTGAGGTTCTTGTAAGCAGTGCAGCCCTCAATTTGGGGGTGGCTCTGTCTTATGGATTTTCAGTTTTCCCAAGGTATATTCCCTAGACTGGAAGTGCCCTTGGCTCTGTAGCTCTGTTGTTTACTTGTTTTAGGGAACACAATGCACTCCTCCAGTGAGGCAGTTGGCAACTTACATCCCGCCCATCAGCATAACAAGGCTCCCTGTTCTCCAGGGCCTGTCTTGCCTTTCTGGTTTTTACACATTTTGTGGATGTCCCTTTTGACCGTTGGGAAGTGATACTTCTTTGTAGTGCAGATTTGCATTGCCCGCTTGCTTGCTTGGCCAAAAAGGGCGTATGCGTTTTCTCCTGAATATATTCAGGAGAAAACGCATACGCCCTTTTTGGCCAAGTGCATCATTGTCGAAGTTGTGCCCCTCTTCCTGTGCTTTACAGGCGATTCTAACGTACCTCTTGAAATCTGTTTCCTGCTATTCTGCCTCGCATTCAAGTCCGCCTCGTTGCCTTCCCTCAACAGATTTTTGGACGATAGTTGGCCTTGATTACTCTGCCAGTTTGTGAATTGCTGTGCCCCTGAGCTCCATTTTTCAACTCGTTTTTTGTGAGCTGAACGCAAGTCCAATCATTTGGTTCAGGACCTATACTGGTTCCCGGTGGGTGGCTGAGACTTTGGTGAATTCTTCTTCCTGCTGGGAAATTAGAGTGACATGTGCCCATCCAAATGCCTAACAGCTACTCTCTCATTGGTTCTCCCTCTTCCCTTTCCTCCTCTGCCAAATGGGCAACCTGTGTGAACCAGGAGCTTAAAGGGGCTGTCTCTCCAAGTTGGGAGATTGATAGTAAAGCTGTTGGAAAGTCAAACCGGAGCACCAGGAGAGGGACTCTTCGTTGAGTTTTAGAAACCTGTCGTATTCACAGTGTGTCCATTCTCTAGGTATCCCGTACATGTTATAGCTGTAGTAATATTCCCTTCAACCTGGAGAGCTGGGACCCATGGAATGGTTGCCATGCATTATTGCTTTAAAGGGTCTGCATTTGCTCACCCAATCTCACCAATCCTCTCAGTCCCAAGTGTCCAGCCTCATGCCACATCCAGCTGTCATCGTAGATAGGGTCATTCCAGGTTGCATCAGAGACCCTGAAGGAATTGTAAAGAATTTCCCTGTTTCTTTGTTCTGTTTTTGAAATTCCTTTTTAGAGTGGGTTTGAGCTGATTCTCGCTGCCATGTTTATGCCAGTCTAGACACACTTGATTCCCTTACGGAGACATATCAATACATAGGTTTTAAGATTCTTACTAGTTAGATCTATTCCTCTGCGGGAAATATGGGGTTTTGAGTCCCTTTCACTGAGGAAGGTGTAGGTCTTGTCTATTCCATAGTTGGTTTTTGGAACGGTACCTGTGCTTATATCAAACTCGGGTTTGATGCATCACCCCACCTCTCCTTCCCCCTTAAGCAGGCATAAGAGTGTTTTCTAAATGTGAGACTCTGTTCTCTTGCCTAACTCAGTTCATGTGTAGCCATGTTTACAGGATCTTCCTAAGTGATATCTTATGATAAGTTTCTTTTCCTGTGTGACTTCTTTCACTTAGAATCATCGTACCTGAATCCACTCATTTTGCTGCTACTGGTCTTATGACATTGATTTCATGGCTGAGGGATATTCCATCCTACGTAAGTTCCACGATGTTTGGAACCATTTTTATATTTCCTGGGATATTTCAGGTGTACCCACATTGAGGTTCCTGTAAGCAGTGCAGCCCTCAATTTGGGGGTGGCTCTGTCTTATTGATTTTCAGTTTTCCCAATGTATATTCCCTAGACTGGACGTGCCATTGGCTCTGTAGCTCTGTTGTTTACTTGTTTTAGGGAACACAATGCACTCCTCCAGGGAGGCAGTTGGCAACTTACATCCCGCCCATCAGCATAACAAGGCTCCCTGCTCTCCAGGGCCTGTCTTGCCTTTCTGGTTTTTACACATTTTGTGGATGTCCCTTTTGACCGGTGGGAAGTGATACTTCTTTGTAGTGCAGATTTGCATTGCCCGCTTGCTTGCTTGGCCAAAAAGGGCGTATGCGTTTTCTCCTGAATATATTCAGGAGAAAACGCATACGCCCTTTTTGGCCAAGTGCATCATTGTCGAAGTTGTGCCCCTCTTCCTGTGCTTTACAGGCGATTCCAACGTACCTCTTGAAATCTGTTTCCTGCTATTCTGCCTCGCTTTCAAGTCCACCTAGTTGCCTTCCCTCAACAGATTTTTGGACGATAGTTGGCCTTGATTACTCTGCCAGTTTGTGAATTGCTGTGCCCCTGAGCTCCATTTTTCAACTCGCTTTTTGTGAGCTGAACGCAAGTCCAAACTTTTGGTTCAGGACCTATACTGGTTCCCGGTGGGTGGCTGAGACTTTGGTTAATTCTTCTTCCTGCCGGGAAATTAGAGTGACATGTGCCCATCCAAATGCCTAACAGCTACTCTCTCATTGGTTCTCCCTCTTCCCTTTCTTCCTCTGCCAGTTTGGCAACCTGTGCGAAACAGGAGCTTAAAGGGGCTGTCTCTCCAAGTTGGGAGATTGATAGGAAAGCAGTTGGAAAGTCAAACCGCAGCACCAGGAGAGGGACACTTCGTTGAGTTTTAGAAACCTTTCCTATTCACAGTGTGTCCATTCTCTATGTTTCCCGTACATGTTATAGCTGTAGTAATATTCCCTTCAACCTGGAGAGTTGGGACCCATGGAATGGGTGCCATGCATTATTGCTTTAAAGGGTCTGCATTTGATCACCCAATCTCACCAATCCTCTCAGTCCCAAGTGTCCAGCCTCATGCCACATCCAGCTCTCATCGTAGATAGGGTCATTCCAGGTTTCATCAGAGACCCTGAAGGAATTGTAAAGAATTTCCCTGTTTCTTGGTTTTGTTTTTGAAATTCCTTTTTAGAGTGGGTTTGAGCTGATTCTCGCTGCCATGTTTATGCCAGTCTTGTCACACTTGATTCCCTTACGGAGAAATATCAATACATAGGTTTTAAGATTCTTACTAGTCAGATCTATTCCTCTGCGGGAAATATGGGGTTTTGAGTCCCTTTCACTGAGGAAGGTGTAGGTCTTGTCTATTCCATAGTTGGTTTTTGGAACAGTACCTGTGCTTATATCAAACTCTGGTTTGATGCATCACCCCACCTCTCCTTACCCCTTAAGCAGGCATAAGAGTGTTTTCTAAATGTGAGACTCTGTTCTCTTTGCTAACTCAGTTCATGTGTAGCCATGTTTACAGGATCTTCCTAAGTGATATCTTATGATAAGTTTCTTTTTCTGTGTGACTTCTTTCACTTAGAATCATCGTACCTGAATCCACTCATTTTGCTGCTACTGTTCTTATGACATTGATTTCGTGGCTGAGGGATATTCCATCGTACGTAAATTCCACAATGTTTTGAACCATTTTTATATTTCCTGGGATATTTCAGGTGTACCCAGGTTGAGGTTCTTGTAAGCAGTGCAGCCCTCAATTTGGGGGTGGCTGTGTCTTGTGGATCTTCAGTTTTCCCAAGGTATATTCCCTAGACTGGAAGTGCCCTTGGCTCTGTAGCTCTGTTGTTTACTTGTTTTAGGGAACACAATGCACTCCTCCAGGGAGGCAGTTGGCAGCTTACATCCCGCCCATCAGCATAACAAGGCTCCCTGTTCTCCAGGGCCTGTCTTGCCTTTCTGGTTTTTACACATTTTGTGGATGTCCCTTTTGACCGTTGGGAAGTGATACTTCTTTGTAGTGCAGATTTGCATTGCCCGCTTGCTTGCTTGGCCAAAAAGGGCGTATGCGTTTTCTCCTGAATATATTCAGGAGAAAACGCATACGCCCTTTTTGGCCAAGTGCATCATTGTCGAAGTTGTGCCCCTCTTCCTGTGCTTTACAGGCGATTCTAACGTACCTCTTGAAATCTGTTTCCTGCTATTCTGCCTCGATTTCAAGTCCGCCTCGTTGCCTTCCCTCAACAGATTTTTGGACGATTGTTGGCCTTGATTACTCTGCCTGTTTGTGAATTGCTGTGCCCCTGAGCTCCATTTTCAAACTCGTTTTTTGTGAGCTGAACGCAAGTCCAAACTTTTGGTTCAGGACCTATACTGGTTCCCGGTGGGTGGCTGAGACTTTGGTTAATTCTTCTTCCTGCCGGGAAATTAGAGTGACATGTGCCCATCCAAATGCCTAACAGCGACTCTCTCATTGGTTCTCCCTCTTCCCTTTCATCCTCTGCCAAATTGGCAACCTGTGTGAAGCAGGAGCTTAAAGGGGCTGTCTCTCCAAGTTGGGAGATTGATAGTAAAGCAGTTGGAAAGTCAAACCGGAGCACCAGGAGAGGGACTCTTCATTGAGTTTTAGAAACCTTTCGTATTCACAGTGTGTCCATTCTCTAGGTTTCCCGTACATGTTAAAGCTGTAGTAATATTCCCTTCAACCTGGAGAGTTGGGAATCATGGAATGGGTGCCATGCATTATTGCTATAAAGGGTCTGCCTTTGCTCACCCAATCTCTCCAATCCTCTCAGTCCCAAGTGTCCAGCCTCATGCCGCATCCAGCTGTCATTGTAGATAGGGTCATTCCAGGTTGCATCAGAGACCCTGAAGGAATTGTAAAGAATTTCCCTGTTTCTTTGTTCTGTTTTTGAAATTCCTTTTTAGAGTGGGTTTGAGCTGATTCTCGCTGCCATGTTTATGCCAGTCTAGACACACTTGATTCCCTTACGGAGACATATCAATACATAGGTTTTAAGATTCTTACTAGTCAGACCTATTCCTCTGCGGGAAATATGGGGTTTTGAGTCCCTTTCACTGAGGAAGGTGTAGGTCTTGTCTATTTCATAGTTGGTTTTTGGAACAGTACCTGTGCTTATATCAAACTCTGGTTTGATGCATCACCCCACCTCTCCTTCCCCCTTAAGCAGGCATAAGAGTGTTTTCTAAATGTGAGACTCTGTTCTCTTTCCTAACTCAGTTCATGTGTAGCCATGTTTACAGGATCTTCCTAAGTGATATCTTATGATAAGTTTCTTTTTCTGTGTGACTTCTTTCACTTAGAATCATCGTACCTGAATCCACTCATTTTGCTGCTACTGGTCTCATGACATTGATTTCATGGCTGAGGGATATTCCATCGTACGTAAGTTCCACAATGTTTGGAACCATTTTTATATTTCCTGGGATATTTCCGGTGTACCCAGGTTGAGGTTCTTGTAAGCAGTGCAGCCCTCAATTTGGGGGTGGCTCTGTCTTATTGATTTTCAGTTTTCCCAAGGTATATTCCCTAGACTGGAAGTGCCCTTGGCTCTGTAGCTCTGTTGTTTACTTGTTTTAGGGAACACAATGCACTCCTCCAGTGAGGCAGTTGGCAACTTACATCCCGCCCATCAGCATAAAAAAGCTCCCTGTTCTCCAGGGCCTGTCTTGCCTTTCTGGTTTTTACACATTTTGTGGATGTCCCTTTTGACCGTTGGGAAGTGATACTTCTTTGTAGTGCAGATTTGCATTGCCCGCTTGCTTGCTTGGCCAAAAAGGGCGTATGCGTTTTCTCCTGAATATATTCAGGAGAAAACGCATACGCCCTTTTTGGCCAAGTGCATCATTGTCGAAGTTGTGCCCCTCTTCCTGTGCTTTACAGGCGATTCTAACGTACCTCTTGAAATCTGTTTCCTGCTATTCTGCCTCGCATTCAAGTCCACCTCGTTGCCTTCCCTCAACAGATTTTTGGACGAGAGTTGGCCTTGATTACTCTGCCAGTTTGTGAATTGCTGTGCCCCTGAGCTCCATTTTTCAACTCGTTTTTTGTGAGCTGAACGCAAGTCCAAACATTTGGTTCAGGACCTATACTGGTTCCCGGTGGGTGGCTGAGACTTTGGTGAATTCTTCTTCCTGCCGGGAAATTAGAGTGACATGTGCCCATCCAAATGCCTAACAGCTACTCTCTCATTGGTTCTCCCTCTTCCCTTTCCTCCTCTGCCAAATGGGCAACCTGTGTGAACCAGGAGATTAAAGGGGCTGTCTCTCCAACTTGGGAGATTGATAGTAAAGCTGTTGGAAAGTCAAACTGGAGCACCAGGAAAGGGACTCTTCGTTGAGTTTTAGAAACCTTTCGTATTCACAGTGTGTCCATTCTCTAGGTTTCCCGTACATGTTATAGCTGTAGTAATATTCCCTTCAACCTGGAGAGGTGGGACCCATGGAATGGTTGCCATGCATTATTGCTTTAAAGGGTCTGCATTTGCTCACCCAATCTCACCAATCCTCTCAGTCCCAAGTGTCCAGCCTCATGCCACATCCAGCTGTCATCGTAGATAGGGTCATTCCAGGTTGCATCAGAGACCCTGAAGGAATTGTAAAGAATTTCCCTGTTTCTTTGTTTTGTTTTTGAAATTCCTTTTTAGAGTGGGTTTGAGCTGATTCTCGCTGCCATGTTTATGCCAGTCTAGACACACTTGATTCCCTTACGGAGACATATCAATACATAGGTTTTAAGATTCTTACTAGTCAGATCTATTCCTCTGCGGGAAATATGGGGTTTTGAGTCCCTTTCACTTAGGAAGGTGTAGGTCTTGTCTATTCCATAGTTGGTTTTTGGAACAGTACCTGTGCTTATATCAAACTCTGGTTTGATGCATCACCCCACCTCTCCTTCCCCCTTAAGCAGGCATAAGAGTGTTTTCTAAATGTGAGACTCTGTTCTCTTTCCTAACTCAGTTCATGTGTAGCCATGTTTACAGGATCTTCCTAAGTGATATCTTATGATAAGTTTCTTTTTCTGTGTGACTTCTTTCACTTAGAATCATCGTACCTGAATCCACTCATTTTGCTGCTACTGGTCTTATGACATTGATTTCATGGCTGAGGGATATTCCATCGTACATAAGTTCCACAATGTTTGGAACCATTTTTATATTTCCTGGGATATTTCCGGTGTACCCAGGTTGAGGTTCTTGTAAGCAGTGCAGCCCTCAATTTGGGGGTGGCTCTCTCTTATTGATTTTCAGTTTTCCCAAGGTATATTCCCTAGACTGGAAGTGCCCTTGGCTCTGTAGCTCTGTTGTTTACCTGTTTTAGGGAGCACAATGCACTCGTCCAGTGAGGCAGTTCGCAACTTACATCCTTCCCATCAGCATAACAAGGCTCCCATTTCGCCACGGCCTGTCTTGCCTTTCTATTTTTTACACATTTTGTGGATGTCCCTTTTGACCCGTGGGAAGTGATACTTCTTTGTAGTGCAGATTTGCATTGCCCGCTTGCTTGCTTGGCCAAAAGGGCGTATGCGTGTTCTCCTGAATATATTCAGGAGAAAACGCATACGCCCTTTTTGGCCAAGTGCATCATTGTCGAAGTTGTGCCCCTCTTCCTGTGCTTTACAGGTGATTCCAACGTACCTCTTGAAATCTGTTTCCTGCTATTCTGCCTCGATTTCAAGTCCGCCTCGTTGCCTTCCCTCAACAGATTTTTGGACGATTGTTGGCCTTGATTACTCTGCCTGTTTGTGAATTGCTGTGCCCCTGAGCTCCATTTTCAAACTCGTTTTTTGTGAGCTGAACGCAAGTCCAAACTTTTGGTTCAGGACCTATACTGGTTCCCGGTGGGTGGCTGAGACTTTGGTTAATTCTTCTTCCTGCCGGGAAATTAGAGTGACATGTGCCCATCCAAATGCCTAACAGCGACTCTCTCATTGGTTCTCCCTCTTCCCTTTCATCCTCTGCCAAATTGGCAACCTGTGTGAACCAGGAGCTTAAAGGGGCTGTCTCTCCAAGTTGGGAGATTGATAGTAAAGCAGTTGGAAAGTCAAACCGGAGCACCAGGAGAGGGACTGTTCATTGAGTTTTAGAAACCTTTCGTATTCACAGTGTGTCCATTCTCTAGGTTTCCCGTACATGTTAAAGCTGTAGTAATATTCCCTTCAACCTGGAGAGTTGGGAATCATGGAATGGGTGCCATGCATTATTGCTATAAAGGGTCTGCCTTTGCTCACCCAATCTCTCCAATCCTCTCAGTCCCAAGTGTCCAGCCTCATGCCGCATCCAGCTGTCATTGTAGATAGGGTCATTCCAGGTTGCATCAGAGACCCTGAAGGAATTGTAAAGAATTTCCCTGTTTCTTTGTTCTGTTTTTGAAATTCCTGTTTAGAGTGGGTTTGAGCTGATTCTCGCTGCCATGTTTATGCCAGTCTAGACACACTTGATTCCCTTACGGAGACATATCAATACATAGGTTTTAAGATTCTTACTAGTCAGATCTATTCCTCTGCGGGAAATATGGGGTTTTGAGTCCCTTTCACTGAGGAAGGTGTAGGTCTTGTCTATTCCATAGTTGGTTTTTGGAACAGTACCTGTGCTTATATCAAACTCTGGTTTGATGCATCACCCCACCTCTCCTTCCCCCTTAAGCAGGCATAAGAGTGTTTTCTAAATGTGAGACTCTGTTCTCTTTGCTAACTCAGTTCATGTGTAGCCATGTTTACAGGATCTTCCTAAGTGATATCTTATGATAAGTTTCTTTTTCTGTGTGACTTCTTTCACTTAGAATCATCGTACCTGAATCCACTCATTTTGCTGCTACTGTTCTTATGACATTGATTTCGTGGCTGAGGGATATTCCATCGTACGTAAATTCCACAATGTTTTGAACCATTTTTATATTTCCTGGGATATTTCAGGTGTACCCAGGTTGAGGTTCTTGTAAGCAGTGCAGCCCTCAATTTGGGGGTGGCTGTGTCTTGTGGATCTTCAGTTTTCCCAAGGTATATTCCCTAGACTGGAAGTGCCCTTGGCTCTGTAGCTCTGTTGTTTACTTGTTTTAGGGAACACAATGCACTCCTCCAGGGAGGCAGTTGGCAGCTTACATCCCGCCCATCAGCATAACAAGGCTCCCTGTTCTCCAGGGCCTGTCTTGCCTTTCTGGTTTTTACACATTTTGTGGATGTCCCTTTTGACCGTTGGGAAGTGATACTTCTTTGTAGTGCAGATTTGCATTGCCCGCTTGCTTGCTTGGCCAAAAAGGGCGTATGCGTTTTCTCCTGAATATATTCAGGAGAAAACGCATACGCCCTTTTTGGCCAAGTGCATCATTGTCGAAGTTGTGCCCCTCTTCCTGTGCTTTACAGGCGATTCTAACGTACCTCTTGAAATCTGTTTCCTGCTATTCTGCCTCGATTTCAAGTCCGCCTCGTTGCCTTCCCTCAACAGATTTTTGGACGATTGTTGGCCTTGATTACTCTGCCTGTTTGTGAATTGCTGTGCCCCTGAGCTCCATTTTCAAACTCGTTTTTTGTGAGCTGAACGCAAGTCCAAACTTTTGGTTCAGGACCTATACTGGTTCCCGGTGGGTGGCTGAGACTTTGGTGAATTCTTCTTCCTGCCGGGAAATTAGAGTGACATGTGCCCATCCAAATGCCTAACAGCGACTCTCTCATTGGTTCTCCCTCTTCCCTTTCATCCTCTGCCAAATTGGCAACCTGTGTGAAGCAGGAGCTTAAAGGGGCTGTCTCTCCAAGTTGGGAGATTGATAGTAAAGCAGTTGGAAAGTCAAACCGGAGCACCAGGAGAGGGACTGTTCATTGAGTTTTAGAAACCTTTCGTATTCACAGTGTGTCCATTCTCTAGGTTTCCCGTACATGTTAAAGCTGTAGTAATATTCCCTTCAACCTGGAGAGTTGGGAATCATGGAATGGGTGCCATGCATTATTGCTATAAAGGGTCTGCCTTTGCTCACCCAATCTCTCCAATCCTCTCAGTCCCAAGTGTCCAGCCTCATGCCGCATCCAGCTGTCATTGTAGATAGGGTCATTCCAGGTTGCATCAGAGACCCTGAAGGAATTGTAAAGAATTTCCCTGTTTCTTTGTTCTGTTTTTGAAATTCCTTTTTAGAGTGGGTTTGAGCTGATTCTCGCTGCCATGTTTATGCCAGTCTAGACACACTTGATTCCCTTACGGAGACATATCAATACATAGGTTTTAAGATTCTTACTAGTCAGACCTATTCCTCTGCGGGAAATATGGGGTTTTGAGTCCCTTTCACTGAGGAAGGTGTAGGTCTTGTCTATTTCATAGTTGGTTTTTGGAACAGTACCTGTGCTTATATCAAACTCTGGTTTGATGCATCACCCCACCTCTCCTTCCCCCTTAAGCAGGCATAAGAGTGTTTTCTAAATGTGAGACTCTGTTCTCTTTCCTAACTCAGTTCATGTGTAGCCATGTTTACAGGATCTTCCTAAGTGATATCTTATGATAAGTTTCTTTTTCTGTGTGACTTCTTTCACTTAGAATCATCGTACCTGAATCCACTCATTTTGCTGCTACTGGTCTCATGACATTGATTTCATGGCTGAGGGATATTCCATCGTACGTAAGTTCCACAATGTTTGGAACCATTTTTATATTTCCTGGGATATTTCCGGTGTACCCAGGTTGAGGTTCTTGTAAGCAGTGCAGCCCTCAATTTGGGGGTGGCTCTGTCTTATTGATTTTCAGTTTTCCCAAGGTATATTCCCTAGACTGGAAGTGCCCTTGGCTCTGTAGCTCTGTTGTTTACTTGTTTTAGGGAACACAATGCACTCCTCCAGTGAGGCAGTTGGCAACTTACATCCCGCCCATCAGCATAAAAAAGCTCCCTGTTCTCCAGGGCCTGTCTTGCCTTTCTGGTTTTTACACATTTTGTGGATGTCCCTTTTGACCGTTGGGAAGTGATACTTCTTTGTAGTGCAGATTTGCATTGCCCGCTTGCTTGCTTGGCCAAAAAGGGCGTATGCGTTTTCTCCTGAATATATTCAGGAGAAAACGCATACGCCCTTTTTGGCCAAGTGCATCATTGTCGAAGTTGTGCCCCTCTTCCTGTGCTTTACAGGCGATTCTAACGTACCTCTTGAAATCTGTTTCCTGCTATTCTGCCTCGCATTCAAGTCCACCTCGTTGCCTTCCCTCAACAGATTTTTGGACGAGAGTTGGCCTTGATTACTCTGCCAGTTTGTGAATTGCTGTGCCCCTGAGCTCCATTTTTCAACTCGTTTTTTGTGAGCTGAACGCAAGTCCAAACATTTGGTTCAGGACCTATACTGGTTCCCGGTGGGTGGCTGAGACTTTGGTGAATTCTTCTTCCTGCCGGGAAATTAGAGTGACATGTGCCCATCCAAATGCCTAACAGCTACTCTCTCATTGGTTCTCCCTCTTCCCTTTCCTCCTCTGCCAAATGGGCAACCTGTGTGAACCAGGAGATTAAAGGGGCTGTCTCTCCAACTTGGGAGATTGATAGTAAAGCTGTTGGAAAGTCAAACTGGAGCACCAGGAGAGGGACTCTTCGTTGAGTTTTAGAAACCTTTCGTATTCACAGTGTGTCCATTCTCTAGGTTTCCCGTACATGTTATAGCTGTAGTAATATTCCCTTCAACCTGGAGAGGTGGGACCCATGGAATGGTTGCCATGCATTATTGCTTTAAAGGGTCTGCATTTGCTCACCCAATCTCACCAATCCTCTCAGTCCCAAGTGTCCAGCCTCATGCCACATCCAGCTGTCATCGTAGATAGGGTCATTCCAGGTTGCATCAGAGACCCTGAAGGAATTGTAAAGAATTTCCCTGTTTCTTTGTTTTGTTTTTGAAATTCCTTTTTAGAGTGGGTTTGAGCTGATTCTCGCTGCCATGTTTATGCCAGTCTAGACACACTTGATTCCCTTACGGAGACATATCAATACATAGGTTTTAAGATTCTTACTAGTCAGATCTATTCCTCTGCGGGAAATATGGGGTTTTGAGTCCCTTTCACTTAGGAAGGTGTAGGTCTTGTCTATTCCATAGTTGGTTTTTGGAACAGTACCTGTGCTTATATCAAACTCTGGTTTGATGCATCACCCCACCTCTCCTTCCCCCTTAAGCAGGCATAAGAGTGTTTTCTAAATGTGAGACTCTGTTCTCTTTCCTAACTCAGTTCATGTGTAGCCATGTTTACAGGATCTTCCTAAGTGATATCTTATGATAAGTTTCTTTTTCTGTGTGACTTCTTTCACTTAGAATCATCGTACCTGAATCCACTCATTTTGCTGCTACTGGTCTTATGACATTGATTTCATGGCTGAGGGATATTCCATCGTACGTAAGTTCCACAATGTTTGGAACCATTTTTATATTTCCTGGGATATTTCCGGTGTACCCAGGTTGAGGTTCTTGTAAGCAGTGCAGCCCTCAATTTGGGGGTGGCTCTCTCTTATTGATTTTCAGTTTTCCCAAGGTATATTCCCTAGACTGGAAGTGCCCTTGGCTCTGTAGCTCTGTTGTTTACCTGTTTTAGGGAGCACAATGCACTCGTCCAGTGAGGCAGTTCGCAACTTACATCCTTCCCATCAGCATAACAAGGCTCCCATTTCGCCACGGCCTGTCTTGCCTTTCTATTTTTTACACATTTTGTGGATGTCCCTTTTGACCCGTGGGAAGTGATACTTCTTTGTAGTGCAGATTTGCATTGCCCGCTTGCTTGCTTGGCCAAAAGGGCGTATGCGTGTTCTCCTGAATATATTCAGGAGAAAACGCATACGCCCTTTTTGGCCAAGTGCATCATTGTCGAAGTTGTGCCCCTCTTCCTGTGCTTTACAGGTGATTCCAACGTACCTCTTGAAATCTGTTTCCTGCTATTCTGCCTCGATTTCAAGTCCGCCTCGTTGCCTTCCCTCAACAGATTTTTGGACGATTGTTGGCCTTGATTACTCTGCCTGTTTGTGAATTGCTGTGCCCCTGAGCTCCATTTTCAAACTCGTTTTTTGTGAGCTGAACGCAAGTCCAAACTTTTGGTTCAGGACCTATACTGGTTCCCGGTGGGTGGCTGAGACTTTGGTTAATTCTTCTTCCTGCCGGGAAATTAGAGTGACATGTGCCCATCCAAATGCCTAACAGCGACTCTCTCATTGGTTCTCCCTCTTCCCTTTCATCCTCTGCCAAATTGGCAACCTGTGTGAACCAGGAGCTTAAAGGGGCTGTCTCTCCAAGTTGGGAGATTGATAGTAAAGCAGTTGGAAAGTCAAACCGGAGCACCAGGAGAGGGACTGTTCATTGAGTTTTAGAAACCTTTCGTATTCACAGTGTGTCCATTCTCTAGGTTTCCCGTACATGTTAAAGCTGTAGTAATATTCCCTTCAACCTGGAGAGTTGGGAATCATGGAATGGGTGCCATGCATTATTGCTATAAAGGGTCTGCCTTTGCTCACCCAATCTCTCCAATCCTCTCAGTCCCAAGTGTCCAGCCTCATGCCGCATCCAGCTGTCATTGTAGATAGGGTCATTCCAGGTTGCATCAGAGACCCTGAAGGAATTGTAAAGAATTTCCCTGTTTCTTTGTTCTGTTTTTGAAATTCCTTTTTAGAGTGGGTTTGAGCTGATTCTCGCTGCCATGTTTATGCCAGTCTAGACACACTTGATTCCCTTACGGAGACATATCAATACATAGGTTTTAAGATTCTTACTAGTCAGATCTATTCCTCTGCGGGAAATATGGGGTTTTGAGTCCCTTTCACTGAGGAAGGTGTAGGTCTTGTCTATTCCATAGTTGGTTTTTGGAACAGTACCTGTGCTTATATCAAACTCTGGTTTGATGCATCACCCCACCTCTCCTTCCCCCTTAAGCAGGCATAAGAGTGTTTTCTAAATGTGAGACTCTGTTCTCTTTCCTAACTCAGTTCATGTGTAGCCATGTTTACAGGATCTTCCTAAGTGATATCTTATGATAAGTTTCTTTTTCTGTGTGACTTCTTTCACTTAGAATCATCGTACCTGAATCCACTCATTTTGCTGCTACTGGTCTCATGACATTGATTTCATGGCTGAGGGATATTCCAACGTACGTAAGTTCCACAATGTTTGGAACCATTTTTATATTTCCTGGGATATTTCAGGTGTACCCAGGTTGAGGTTCTTGTAAGCAGTGCAGCCCTCAATTTGGGGGTGGCTCTGTCTTATTGATTTTCAGTTTTCCCAAGGTATATTCCCTAGACTGGAAGTGCCCTTGGCTCTGTAGCTCTGTTGTTTACTTGTTTTAGGGAACACAATGCACTCCTCCAGTGAGGCAGTTGGCCACTTACATCCCGCCCATCAGCATAACAAGGCTCCCTGTTCTCCAGGGCCTGTCTTGCCTTTCTGGTTTTTACACATTTTGTGGATGTCCCTTTTGACCGTTGGGAAGTGATACTTCTTTGTAGTGCAGATTTGCATTGCCCGCTTGCTTGCTTGGCCAAAAAGGGCGTATGCGTTTTCTCCTGAATATATTCAGGAGAAAACGCATACGCCCTTTTTGGCCAAGTGCATCATTGTCGAAGTTGTGCCCCTCTTCCTGTGCTTTACAGGCGATTCTAACGTACCTCTTGAAATCTGTTTCCTGCTATTCTGCCTCGCATTCAAGTCCGCCTCGTTGCCTTCCCTCAACAGATTTTTGGACGATAGTTGGCCTTGATTACTCTGCCAGTTTGTGAATTGCTGTGCCCCTGAGCTCCATTTTTCAACTCGTTTTTTGTGAGCTGAACGCAAGTCCAAACATTTGGTTCAGGACCTATACTGGTTCCCGGTGGGTGGCTGAGACTTTGGTGAATTCTTCTTCCTGCCGGGAAATTAGAGTGACATGTGCCCATCCAAATGCCTAACAGCTACTCTCTCATTGGTTCTCCCTCTTCCCTTTCCTCCTCTGCCAAATGGGCAACCTGTGTGAACCAGGAGCTTAAAGGGGCTGTCTCTCCAAGTTGGGAGATTGATAGTAAAGCTGTTGGAAAGTCAAACCGGAGCACCAGGAGAGGGACTCTTCGTTGAGTTTTAGAAACCTTTCGTATTCACAGTGTGTCCATTCTCTAGGTTTCCCGTACATGTTATAGCTGTAGTAATATTCCCTTCAACCTGGAGAGGTGGGACCCATGGAATGGTTGCCATGCATTATTGCTTTAAAGGGTCTGCATTTGCTCACCCAATCTCACCAATCCTCTCAGTCCCAAGTGTCCAGCCTCATGCCACTTCCAGCTGTCATTGTAGATAGGGTCATTCCAGGTTGCATCAGAGACCCTGAAGGAATTGTAAAGAATTTCCCTGTTTCTTTGTACTGTTTTTGAAATTCCTTTTTAGAGTGGGTTTGAGCTGATTCTCGCTGCCATGTTTATGCCAGTCTAGACACACTTGATTCCCTTACAGAGACATATCAATACATAGGTTTTAAGATTCTTACTAGTCAGATCTATTCCTCTGTGGGAAATATGGGGTTTTGAGTCCCTTTCACTGAGGAAGGTGTAGGTCTTGTCTATTCCATAGTTGGTTTTTGGAACAGTACCTGTGCTTATATCAAACTCTGGTTTGATGCATCACCCCACCTCTCCTTCCCCCTTAAGCAGGCATAAGAGTGTTTTCTAAATGTGAGACTCTGTTCTCTTTCCTAACTCAGTTCATGTGTAGCCATGTTTACAGGATCTTCCTAAGTGATATCTTATGATAAGTTTCTTTTTCTGTGTGACTTCTTTCACTTAGAATCATCGTACCTGAATCCACTCATTTTGCTGCTACTGGTCTTATGACATTGATTTCATGGCTGAGGGATATTCCATCGTATGTAATTTCCACAATGTTTTGAACCATTTTTATATTTCCTGGGATATTTCCGGTGTACCCAGGTTGAGGTTCTTGTAAGCAGTGCAGCCCTCAATTTGGGGGTGGCTCTGTCTTATTGATTTTCAGTTTTCCCAAGGTATATTCCCTAGACTGGAAGTGCCCTTGGCTCTGTAGCTCTGTTGTTTACTAGTTTTAGGGAGCACAATGCACTCCTCCAGTGAGGCAGTTGGCAACTTACATCCTGCCCATCAGCATAACAAGGCTCCCATTTCGCCACGGCCTGTCTTGCCTTTCTATTTTTTACACATTTTGTGGATGTCCCTTTTGGCCCGTGGGAAGTGATACTTCTTTGTAGTGCAGATTTGCATTGCCCGCTTGCTTGCTTGGCCAAAAGGGCGTATGCGTGTTCTCCTGAATATATTCAGGAGAAAATGCATACGCCCTTTTTGGCCAAGTGCATCATTGTCGAAGTTGTGCCCCTCTTCCTGTGCTTTACAGGAGAATCCAACGTACCTCTTGAAATCTGTTTCCTGCTATTCTGCCTCGATTTCAAGTCCGCCTCGTTGCCTTCCCTCAACAGATTTTTGGACGATTGTTGGCCTTGATTACTCTGCCTGTTTGTGAATTGCTGTGCCCCTGAGCTCCATTTTCAAACTCGTTTTTTGTGAGCTGAACGCAAGTCCAAACTTTTGGTTCAGGACCTATACTGGTTCCCGGTGGGTGGCTGAGACTTTGGTTAATTCTTCTTCCTGCCAGGAAATTAGAGTGACATGTGCCCATCCAAATGCCTAACAGCGACTCTCTCATTGGTTCTCCCTCTTCCCTTTCATCCTCTGCCATATTGGCAACCTGTGTGAACCAGGAGCTTAAAGGGGCTGTCTCTCCAAGTTGGGAGATTGATAGTAAAGCAGTTGGAAAGTCAAACCGGAGCACCAGGAGAGGGACTCTTCGTTGAGTTTTAGAAACCTTTCGTATTCACAGTGTGTCCATTCTCTAGGTTTCCCGTACATGTTATAGCTGTAGTAATATTCCCTTCAACCTGGAGAGGTGGGACCCATGGAATGGTTGCCATGCATTATTGCTTTAAAGGGTCTGCATTTGCTCACCCAATCTCACCAATCCTCTCAGTCCCAAGTGTCCAGCCTCATGCCACATCCAGCTGTCATCGTAGATAGGGTCATTCCAGGTTGCATCAGAGACCCTGAAGGAATTGTAAAGAATTTCCCTGTTTCTTTGTTCTGTTTTTGAAATTCCTTTTTAGAGTGGGTTTGAGCTGATTCTCGCTGCCATGTTTATGCCAGTCTAGACACACTTGATTCCCTTACGGAGACATATCAATACATAGGTTTTAAGATTCTTACTAGTCAGATCTATTCCTCTGCGGGAAATATGGGGTTTTGAGTCCCTTTCACTGAGGAAGGTGTAGGTCTTGTCTATTCCATAGTTGGTTTTTGGAACAGTACCTGTGCTTATATCAAACTCTGGTTTGATGCATCACCCCACCTCTCCTTCCCCCTTAAGCAGGCATAAGAGTGTTTTCTAAATGTGAGACTCTGTTCTCTTTCCTAACTCAGTTCATGTGTAGCCATGTTTACAGGATCTTCCTAAGTGATATCTTATGATAAGTTTCTTTTTCTGTGTGACTTCTTTCACTTAGAATCATCGTACCGGATTCCACTCATTTTGCTGCTACTGGTCTTATGACATTGATTTCATGGCTGAGGGATATTCCATCGTATGTAATTTCCACAATTTTTTGAACCATTTTTATATTTCCTGGGATATTTCAGGTGTACCCAGGTTGAGGTTCTTGTAAGCAGTGCAGCCCTCAATTTGGGGGTGGCTCTGTCTTATTGATTTTCAGTTTTCCCAAGGTATATTCCCTAGACTGGAAGTGCCCTTGGCTCTGTAGCTCTGTTGTTTACTTGTTTTAGGGAGCACAATGCACTCCTCCAGTGAGGCAGTTGGCAACTTACATCCCGCCCATCAGCATAACAAGGCTCCCATTTCGCCACGGCCTGTCTTGCCTTTCTGGTTTTTACACATTTTGTGGATGTCCCTTTTGACCCGTGGGAAGTGATACTTCTTTGTAGTGCAGATTTGCATTGCCCGCTTGCTTGCTTGGCCAAAAAGGGCGTATGCGTGTTCTCCTGAATATATTCAGGAGAACACGCATACGCCCTTTTTGGCCAAGTGCATCATTGTCGAAGTTGTGCCCCTCTTCCTGTGCTTTACAGGCGATTCTAACGTACCTCTTGAAATCTGTTTCCTGCTATTCTGCCTCGCATTCAAGTCCGCCTCGTTGCCTTCCCTCAACAGATTTTTGGACGATAGTTGGCCTTGATTACTCTGCCAGTTTGTGAATTGCTGTGCCCCTGAGCTCCATTTTTCAACTCGTTTTTTGTGAGCTGAACGCAAGTCCAAACATTTGGTTCAGGACCTATACTGGTTCCCGGTGGGTGGCTGAGACTTTGGTGAATTCTTCTTCCTGCCGGGAAATTAGAGTGACATGTGCCCATCCAAATGCCTAACAGCGACTCTCTCATTGGTTCTCCCTCTTCCCTTTCATCCTCTGCCAAATTGGCAACCTGTGTGAACCAGGAGCTTAAAGGGGCTGTCTCTCCAAGTTGGGAGATTGATAGTAAAGCAGTTGGAAAGTCAAACCGGAGCACCAGGAGAGGGACTCTTCATTGAGTTTTAGAAACCTTTCGTATTCACAGTGTGTCCATTCTCTAGGTTTCCCGTACATGTTAAAGCTGTAGTAATATTCCCTTCAACCTGGAGAGTTGGGAATCATGGAATGGGTGCCATGCATTATTGCTATAAAGGGTCTGCCTTTGCTCACCCAATCTCTCCAATCCTCTCAGTCCCAAGTGTCCAGCCTCATGCCACATCCAGCTGTCATCGTTGATAGGGTCTTTCCAGGTTGCATCAGAGACCCTGAAGGAATTGTAAAGAATTTCCCTGTTTCTTTGTTCTGTTTTTGAAATTCCTTTTTAGAGTGGGTTTGAGCTGATTCTCGCTGCCATGTTTATGCCAGTCTAGACACACTTGATTCCCTTACGGAGACATATCAATACATAGGTTTTAAGATTCTTACTAGTCAGATCTATTCCTCTGTGGGAAATATGGGGTTTTGAGTCCCTTTCACTGAGGAAGGTGTAGGTCTTGTCTATTCCATAGTTGGTTTTTGGAACAGTACCTGTGCTTATATCAAACTCTGGTTTGATGCATCACCCCACCTCTCCTTCCCCCTTAAGCAGGCATAAGAGTGTTTTCTAAATGTGAGACTCTGTTCTCTTTCCTAACTCAGTTCATGTGTAGCCATGTGTACAGGATCTTCCTAAGTGATATCTTATGATAAGTTTCTTTTTCTGTGTGACTTCTTTCACTTAGAATCATCGTACCTGAATCCACTCATTTTGCTGCTACTGGTCTTATGACATTGATTTCATGGGTGAGGGATATTCCATCGTACGTAAGTTCCACAATGTTTTGAACCATTTTTATATTTCCTGGGATATTTCCGGTGTACCCAGGTTGAGGTTCTAGTAAGCAGTGCAGCCCTCAATTTGGGGGTGGCTCTGTCTTATTGATTTTCAGTTTTCCCAAGGTATATTCCCTAGACTGGAAGTGCCCTTGGCTCTGTAGCTCTGTTGTTTACTTGTTTTAGGGAACACAATGCACTCCTCCAGTGAGGCAGTTGGCAACTTACATCCCGCCCATCAGCATAACAAGGCTCCCTGTTCTCCAGGGCCTGTCTTGCCTTTCTGGTTTTTACACATTTTGTGGATGTCCCTTTTGACCGTTGGGAAGTGATACTTCTTTGTAGTGCAGATTTGCATTGCCCGCTTGCTTGCTTGGCCAAAAAGGGCGTATGCGTTTTCTCCTGAATATATTCAGGAGAAAACGCATACGCCCTTTTTGGCCAAGTGCATCATTGTCGAAGTTGTGCCCCTCTTCCTGTGCTTTACAGGCGATTCTAACGTACCTCTTGAAATCTGTTTCCTGCTATTCTGCCTCGATTTCAAGTCCGCCTCGTTGCCTTCCCTCAACAGATTTTTGGACGATTGTTGGCCTTGATTACTCTGCCTGTTTGTGAATTGCTGTGCCCCTGAGCTCCATTTTCAAACTCGTTTTTTGTGAGCTGAACGCAAGTCCAAACTTTTGGTTCAGGACCTATACTGGTTCCCGGTGGGTGGCTGAGACTTTGGTTAATTCTTCTTCCTGCCGGGAAATTAGAGTGACATGTGCCCATCCAAATGCCTAACAGCGACTCTCTCATTGGTTCTCCCTGTTCCCTTTCATCCTCTGCCAAATTGGCAACCTGTGTGAACCAGGAGCTTAAAGGGGCTGTCTCTCCAAGTTGGGAGATTGATAGTAAAACAGTTGGAAAGTCAAACCAGAGCACCAGGAGAGGGACTCTTCATTGAGTTTTAGAAACCTTTCGTATTCACAGTGTGTCCATTCTCTAGGTTTCCCGTACATGTTAAAGCTGTAGTAATATTCCCTTCAACCTGGAGAGTTGGGAATCATGGAATGGGTGCCATGCATTATTGCTATAAAGGGTCTGCCTTTGCTCACCCAATCTCTCCAATCCTCTCAGTCCCAAGTGTCCAGCCTCATGCCGCATCCAGCTGTCATTGTAGATAGGGTCATTCCAGGTTGCATCAGAGACCCTGAAGGAATTTTTAAGAATTTCCTTGTTTCTTTGTTCTGTTTTTGAAATTCCTTTTTAGAGTGGGTTTGAGCTGATTCTCGCTGCCATATTTATGCCAGTCTAGACACACTTGATTCCCTTACGGAGACATATCAATACATAGGTTTTAAGATTCTTACTAGTCAGATCTAATCCTCTGCGGGAAATATGGGGTTTTGAGTCCCTTTCACTGAGGAAGGTGTAGGTCTTGTCTATTCCATAGTTGGTTTTTGGAACAGTACCTGTGCTTATATCAAACTCTGGTTTGATGCATCACCCCACCTCTCCTTCCCCCTTAAGCAGGCATAAGAGTGTTTTCTAAATGTGAGACTCTGTTCTCTTTCCTAACTCAGTTCATGTGTAGCCATGTTTACAGGATCTTCCTAAGTGATATCTTATGATAAGTTTCTTTTTCTGTGTGACTTCTTTCACTTAGAATCATCGTACCTGAATCCACTCATTTTGCTGCTACTGGTCTTATGACATTGATTTCATGGCTGAGGGATATTCCATCGTACGTAAATTCCACAATGTTTTGAACCATTTTTATATTTCTTGGGATATTTCAGGTGTACCCAGGTTGAGGTTCTTGTAAGCAGTGCAGCCCTCAATTTGGGGGTGGCTCTGTCTTATGGATTTTCAGTTTTCCCAAGGTATATTCCCTAGACTGGAAGTGCCCTTGGCTCTGTAGCTCTGTTGTTTACTTGTTTTAGGGAACACAATGCACTCCTCCAGTGAGGCAGTTGGCAACTTACATCCCGCCCATCAGCATAACAAGGCTCCCTGTTCTCCAGGGCCTGTCTTGCCTTTCTGGTTTTTACACATTTTGTGGATGTCCCTTTTGACCGGTGGGAAGTGATACTTCTTTGTAGTGCAGATTTGCATTGCCCGCTTGCTTGCTTGGCCAAAAAGGGCGTATGCGTTTTCTCCTGAATATATTCAGGAGAAAACGCATACGCCCTTTTTGGCCAAGTGCATCATTGTCGAAGTTGTGCCCCTCTTCCTGTGCTTTACAGGCGATTCTAACGTACCTCTAGAAACCTGTTTCCTGCTATTCTGCCTCGCATTCAAGTCCGCCTCGTTGCCTTCCCTCAACAGATTTTTGGACGATAGTTGGCCTTGATTACTCTGCCAGTTTGTGAATTGCTGTGCCCCTGAGCTCCATTTTTCAACTCGTTTTTTGTGAGCTGAACGCAAGTCCAAACTTTTGGTTCAGGATCTATACTGATTCCCGGTGGGTGGCTGAGACTTTGGTGAATTCTTCTTCCTGCCGGGAAATTAGAGTGACATGTGCCCATCCAAATGCCTAACAGCTACTCTCTCATTGGTTCTCCCTCTTCCCTTTCATCCTCGGCCAAATTGGCAACCTGTGTGAACCAGGAGCTTAAAGGGGCTGTCTCTCCAAGTTGGGAGATTGATAGGAAAGCAGTTTGAAAATCAAACCGGAGCACCAGGAGAGGGACTCTTCGTTGAGTTTTAGAAACCTTTTGTATTCACAGTGTGTCCATTCTCTAGGTTTCCCGTACATGTTATAGCTTTATAAATATTCCCTACAACCTGGAGAGTTGGGACCCATGGAATGGTTGCCATGCATTATTGCTTTAAAGGGTCTGCATTTGCTCACCCAATCTCACCAATCCTCTCAGTCCCAAGTGTCCAGCCTCATGCCACATCCAGCTGTCATCGTAGATAGGGTCATTCCAGGTTGCATCAGAGACCCTGAAGGAATTGTAAAGAATTTCCCTGTTTCTTTGTTCTGTTTTTGAAATTCCTTTTTAGAGTGGGTTTGAGCTGATTCTCGCTGCCATGTTTATGCCAGTCTAGACACACTTGATTCCCTTATGGAGACATATCAATACATAGGTTTTAAGATTCTTACTAGCCAGATCTATTCCTCTGCGGGAAATATGGGGTTTTGAGTCCCTTTCACTGAGGAAGGTGGAGGTCTTGTCTATTCCATAGTTGGTTTTTGGAACGGTACCTGTGCTTATATCAAAGTCTGGTTTGATGCATCACCCCACCTCTCCTTCCCCCTTAAGCAGGCATAAGAGTGTTTTCTAAATGTGAGACACTGTTCTCTTTCCTAACTCAGTTCATGTGTAGCCATGTTTACAGGATCTTCCTAAGTGATATCTTATGATAAGTTTCTTTTTCTGTGTGACTTCTTTCACTTAGAATCATCGTACCTGAATCCACTCATTTTGCTGCTACTGGTCTTATGACATTGATTTCATGGCTGAGGGATATTCCATCGTTCGTAAGTTCCACAATGTTTTGAACCATTTTTATATTTCCTGGGATATTTCAGGTGTACCCAGGTTGAGGTTCTTGTAAGCAGTGCAGCCCTCAATTTGGTGGTGGCTCTGTCTTATTGATTTTCAGTTTTCCCAAGGTATATTCCCTAGACTGGAAGTGCCCTTGGCTCTGTAGCTCTGTTGTTTACTTGTTTTAGGGAGCACAATGCACTCCTCCAGTGAGGCAGTTGGCAACTTACATCCCGCCCATCAGCATAACAAGGCTCCCTGTTCTCCAGGGCCTGTCTTGTTTTTCTGGTTTTTACACATTTTGTGGATATCCCTTTTGACCCGTGGGAAGTGATACTTCTTTGTAGTGCAGATTTGCATTGCCCGCTTGCTTGCTTGGCCAAAAACGGCGTATGCGTTTTCTCCTAAATATATTTAGGAGAAAACGCATACGCCCTTTTTGGCCAAGTGCATCATTGTCGAAGTTGTGCCCCACTTACTGTGCTTTACATGCGACGACCACCCTGGCTGGCCTGCAGGCACCAAGTTGGCCTGCGTGCTGTCACTGGTGTGGCTCCACGGTCCTTCCTCTAGGCTTTCAAGCCCTTGTACATATTCAGGTGTTTTACCTGGAAAGGGTGGGAACAGTTCAGCAGCAGCTGGCCTGGGGCTCAGCTCACGTTTACTCACAGATGCCTCGGCACGGTCCCCCAGCTTTGCAATGAGGACGATCCTTGCGTGGGGGGTGGGTTGATGGCTGTATGGGAGATGGTTCTCCACCTCTGACCAATTTCAGAATTGTTTACCACTGTAGCAAGTGCCCTGATAGGGTTTTCCTCTGTATAACTCGTGGGTTCAGGGTTTTTTTTCTTTTATGGTTCAAGTTAGATTTTATTCCTCTTTTATGTATTTATAGATATAAGCATGGAAATAATTCATTCCTATAAATACATCTGTGTGACGGGAAGGATTTTTTCTGTTTTATTTTTAAATTTTATTTTTTAAAATTTTGAAATTTAATTTTATTTATTTTTTTATACAGCACATTATTATTAGTTGTGTATTTTATGCGTATACATGTATACAGGTCAATCCCAAACTCCCAACTCATCCCACCACCACCACCCCATGGCTTCCCACACTTGGTATCCATACGTTTTTTCTCTACCTCTGTGTCTCTATTTCTTCCCTGCAAACCAGTTCATCTGTACCATCTTTAGGCTCCACATATATGCATTAATATACAATATTTGTTTTCCTCTTTCTGACTTACTTCATTCTGTATGACAGTCTCTCGATCCATCGATGTCTCTACAAATGACCCAGTTTCATTCCATTTTATGGCCGAGTAATATTCCATTTCATATATGTACCACATCTTTATCCATTCATCTGTCTGTGGGCATTTAGGTTGCTTCCATTACCTGGCTATTGTAAATAGTGCTGCAATGAACATTGTGGTGAATGTGTCTTTTTGAAATACGGTTTTCTCTGGGTATATGTCCAGAAGTGGGATTGCTGGATCAGATGGTAATTCTATTTCTAGTTTTTTTAAGGAAACTCCATACTGTTCTCCATAGTGACTGTATCAATTTACATTCCCACCAATAGTGGAAGAGGGCTCCTTTTGTCCACACCCTCCCCAGAATTGGTTGTTTGTAGATTTTCTGATGATGCCGATTCTAACAGGTGTGAGGTGATACCTCATTGTAGTTTTGATTTGCATTTCTCTAATAATTAGTGCTGTTGAGCAGCATTTCATGTGCGTCTTGGCCATCTCTGTGGTTTCTTTGAAGAAACGTCTCTTTAGATCCTCTGCCCATTTTTGTATTGGGATGTTTGTTTTTTTAATATTAAGCTGCATGTGTTGTTTATATATATTGGAGATTAAACCTGTGTCCATTGATTCGTCTGCAACGATTTTGGCCCATTCTGAGGGATGCCTTTTTCCATTCCCGTGTTTTTTAACAAAAATGGAAAGAAAGGAAAAGAAGCAGAACACTAATGTGCGTAAAATATGCCTTTTGAAATGGTCGTTTTGAAATATGGACGTGCTTTGAATTTTTTGGTCGATATGTGACCCCAGGAATTGTTTTCAGGGCAGGTGTCATTTACAGGCCTGCAATGATTTTGAATATCAACTGACCATTAGCGTTGGGATTAAACTGCTGTTGTGTGAAACGGCCACAAGGTGGCAGCAGTTCACCCTTACCAAATCTGGTTACTAGGGCAAGAGAGCCTCAGTGGAAGTGCTGTTCTAGTTTGGAGTTTAGAATGGAATGTGCCAGGAGAAAGCCCCTCACGTTTGTCTCACTACTTCTTGTTCGTGTTTTTAATTTAATTTTTTATTTTTTATTACAGCAAGTTTGATTACAATGTTTGGCTTGTTGTAGGTGTGGAAGATGTTGTTCTTTTACACATATACAGATTACTGTTCTTCCTGGGATCCTTTTCCCATGTACGTTATGACAGAATGTTGAGTAGTCCTCTCTTGGTATTCTGTAGGTCTTTGGTGATTATATATGTCACCTGTGTTTGTATATGTCTGTTAACCCCGATATCGTAATGAAACCAATCCTCACACCTTTCCATTGGTGAACCATAAGTTTGTTTAATGAATCTGTGATTGCCCTTCTTCGTGGAAATATCTGCCCTGGTATCCATTTTTAGGTAACACCTATAAGTGATATGATTTGATATGTGTCTTTCACTTTCTGACTTACTACAAGGCACGTGATTACTTCTAGACTCATCTACGGTGCTGCAAATGGCATTGTGTCCTTTTTTCCCTTGACTTCTCTTCTGCCTTAGCGGGGTCCATTTTCAACAATGTGATTCCCTGAGGGTTGAAGATTAGCTGACCTGGGCAGCCTTACCCTGCCGGCCCGCCCTCCCCAGGTGTGCCTCGTTGAGGTCAATATAAACAGAGCTCCAGGCAGCAATAGCCCCTGAAGCTGTGCCTGACTCCATATTCTCTGCCCCGTCAGCAGTCTCGGGGCTGTGCTGGTGGGAGGGAGTGAGGGGCCACAGCTTTGTGGGTGGCCCGGTGTGAGTGGGGTTCTGCTGGCCTTTCTGCAGGAGTTGCCAGGCTGCCCCCTGTAAAGAAGAGGTTGTGTCACCCATACCTTCCGCTGGAATTTCTCTCCGGACAGAGGTGAGGAAGGAAAAAAGCAGTGGGGGCCGGGACAGGAGGGGTATCTCAGGCAGGGCAATGGAAAGCTTCTGGAAGAGTGCCCGGGGCCAGGACCACCCTGGCTGGCCTGCAGGCACCAAGTTGGCATGCGTGCTGTCGCTGGTGTGGCTCCACGGTCCTTCCTCTAGGCTTTCAAGCCCTTGTACATATTCAGGTGTTTTACCTGGAAAAGGTGGGAAAAGTTCAGCAGCAGCTGGCCTGGGGCTCAGCTCACGTTTACTCACAGATGCCTCGGCACGGTCCCCCAGCTTTGCAATGAGGACGCTCCTTGCGTGGGGGGTGGGTTGATGGCTGTATGGGAGATGGTTCCCCACCTCTGACCAATTTCAGAATTGTTTACCACTGGAGAAAGTGCCCTGATAGGGTTTTCCTCTGTATAACTCGTGGGTTCAGTTTTTTTTTCTTTTATTGTTCAAGTTAGATTTTATTCCTCTTTTATGTATTTATAGATATAAGCATGGAAATAATTCATTCCTATAAATACATCTGTGTGCTGGGAAGAACTTTTTTCTGTTTTATTTTTCAATTTTATTTTTTAAAATTTTGAAATTTAATTTTATTTATTTTTTTTATACAGCACATTATTATTAGTTATGTATTTTATGCATATACATGTACACAGGTCAATCCCAAACTCCCAACTCATCCCACCACCACCACCCCATGGCTTCCCACACTTGGTGTCCATACGTTTGTTCTCTACCTCTGTTTCTCCATTTCATCCCTGCAAACCAGTTCATCTGTACCATTTTTAGGCTCCACATATATGCATTAATATACAATATTTGTTTTCCTCTTTCTGACTTACTTCATTCTGTATGACAGTCTCTCGATCCATCGATGTCTCTACAAATGACCCAGTTTCATTCCTTTTTATGGCCGAGTAATATTCCATTTCATATATGTACCACATCTTTATCCATTCATCTGTCTGTGGGCATTTAGGTTGCTTCCATTACCTGGCTATTGTAAATAGTGCTGCAATGAACATTGTGGTGAATGTGCCCTTTTGAAATTCGGTTTTCTCTGGGTATATGCCCAGAAGTGGGATTGCTGGATCAGATGGTAATTCTATTTCTAGTTTTTATAAGGAAACTCCATAATGTACTCCATAGTCACTGTATCAATTTACATTCCCACCAATAGTGGAAGAGGGCTCCTTTTGTCCACACCCTCCCCAGAATTGGTTGTTTGTAGATTTTCTGATGATGCCGATTCTTACAGGTGTGAGGTGAAACCTCATTGTAGTTTTGATTTGTATTTCTCTAATAATTAGTGCTGTTGAGCAGCTTTTAATGTGCGTCTTAGCCATCTCTGTGTCTCCTTTGAAGAAACGTCTCTTTAGATCTTCTGCCCATTTTTTTGGGTTGTTTGTTTTTTTAATATTAAGCTGCATGAGCTGTTTATATATATTGGAGATTAAACCTCTGTCCATTGATTCGTCTGCAATGATTTTCGCCCATTCTGAGGGATGCTTTTTTCCATTCCCGCTTTTTTTAACAAAAAAAGGAAAGAAAGGATAAAAAGCAGAAAACTAATGTGCGTAAAATATGCCTTTTGAAACGGTCGTTTTGAAATATGGACGTCCTTTGAATATTTTGGTCGATATGTGACCCCAGGATTTGTTTTCAGGGCAGGTGTCATTTACAGGCCTGCAATGATTTTGAATATCAACTGACCATTAGCGTTGGGATTAAAGCTGCTGTTGTGTGAAACGGCCACAAGGTTGCAGCAGTTCACCCTTACCAAATCTGGTTACTAGGGCAAGAGAGCCTCAGTGGAAGTGGTGTTCTAGATTGGAGTTTAGAATGGAATGTGCCAGGAGAAAGCCCCTCACGTTTGTCTCACTACTTCTTGTTCGTGTTTTTAATTTAAGTTTTTATTTTTTATTACAGCAAGTTTGATTACAATGTTTGGCTTGTTGTAGGTGTGGAAGATGTGGTTCTTTTACACATATAGAGATGACTGTTCTTCTTGGGATCCTTTTCCCATGTACGTTATGACAGAATGTTGAGTAGTCCTCTCTTGGTATTCTGTAGGTCTTTGCTGATTATATATGTCACCTGTGTTTGTATATGTCTGTTAACCCCGATATCGTAATGAAACCAATCCTCACACCTTTCCATTGGTGAACCATAAGTTTGTTTAATGAATCTGTGATTGCCCTTCTCCGTGGAAATATCTGCCCTGGTATCCATTTTTAGGTAACACCTATAAGTGATATGATATGATATGTGTCTTTCACTTTCTGACTTACTACAAGTCACGTGATTACTTCTAGACTCATCTACGGTGCTGCAAATGGCATTGTGTCCTTTTTTCCCTTGGCTTCTCTTCTGCCTTAGCGGGGTCCATTTTCAACAATGTGATTCCCTGAGGGTTGTGGATTAGCTGACCTGGGCAGCCTTACCCTGCCGGCCCGCCCTCCCCAGGTGTGCCTCATTGAGATCAATATAAACAGCGCTCCAGGCAGCAATAGCCCCTGAAGCTGTGCCTGACTCCATATTCTCTGCCCCGTCAGCAGTCTCGGGGCTGTGCTGGTGGGAGGGAGTGAGGGGCCACAGCTTTGTGGGTGGCCCGGTGTGAGTGGGTTTCTGCTGGCCTTTCTGCAGGAGTTGCCAGGCTGCCGCCTGTAAAGAAGAGGTTGTGTCACCCATACCTTCCGCTGGAATTTCTCTCCGGACAGAGGTGAGGAAGGAAAAAATCAGTGGGGGCCGGGACAGGAGGGGTATCTCAGGCAGGGCGATGGAAAGCTTCTGGAAGAGCGCCAGGGTCCAGGACCACGCTGGCTGGCCTGCAGGCACCAAGTTGGCCTGCGTGCTGTCGCTGGTGTGGCTCCACGGTCCTTCCTCTAGGCTTTCAAGCCCTTGTACATATTCAGGTGTTTTACCTGGAAAGGGTGGGAACAGTTCAGCAGCAGCTGGCCTGGGGCTCAGCTCACGTTTACTCACAGATGCCTCGGCACGGTCCCCCAGCTTTGCAATGAGGACGCTGCTTGCGTGGGGGTTGGGTTGCTGGCTGTATGGGAGATGGTTCCCCACCTCTGACCAATTTCAGAATTGTTTACCACTGGAGCAAGTGCCGTGATAGGGTTTTCCTCTGTATAACTCGTGGGTTCACTTTTTTTTTCTTTTATGTTTCAAGTTAGATGTTATTCCTCTTTTATGTATTTATAGATATAAGCATGGAAATAATTCATTCCTATAAATACATCTGTGTGACGGGAAGAACATTTTTCTGTTTTATTTTTAAATTTTATTTTTTAAAATTTTGAAATTTTATTAATTTTTTTATACAGCACGTTATTATTAGTTATGTATTTTATGCATATACATGTATACAGGTGAATCCCAAACTCCCAACTCATCCCACCACCACCACCCCATGGCTTCCCACACTTGGTGTCCATACGTTTGTTCTCTACCTCTGTGTCTCTATTTCTTCCCTGCAAACCAGTTCATCTGTACCATTTTTAGGCTCCACATATATGCATTAATAGACAATATTTGTTTTCCTCTTTCTGACTTACTTCATTCTGTATGACAGTCTCACGATCCATCGATGTCTCTACAAATGACCCAGTTTCATTCCTTTTTATGGCCGAGTCATATTCCATTTTATATATGTACCACATCTTTATCCATTCATCTGTCTGTGGGCATTTAGTTTGCTTCCATTACCTGGCTATTGTAAATAGTGCTGCAACGAACATTGTGGTGAATGTGCCTTTTTGAAATACGGTTTTCTCTGGGTATATGCCCAGAAGTGGGATTGCTGGATCAGATGGTAATTCTATTTCTAATGTTTTTAAGGAAACTCCATACTGTTCTCCATAGTGACTGTATCAATTTACATTCCCACCAATAGTGGAAGAGGGCTCCTTTTGTCCACACCCTCCCCAGAATTGGTTGTTTGTAGATTTTCTGATGATGCCGATTCTAACAGGTGTGAGGTGATACCTCATTGTAGTTTTGATTTGCATTTCTCTAATAATTAGTGCTGTTGAGCAGCTTTTCATGTGCGTCTTGGCCATCTCTGTGTCTCCTTTGAAGAAACATCTCTTTAGATCTTCTGCCCATTTTTTTGGGTTGTTTGTTTTTTTAATATTAAGCTGCATGAGTTGTTTATATATATTGGAGATTAAACCTCTGTCTATTGATTCGTCTGCAACGATTTTCGCCCATTCTGAGGGATGCCTTTTTCCATTCCCGTGTTTTTTAACAAAAAAGGAAAGAAAGGAAAAGAAGCAGAACACTGATGTGCGTAAAATATGCCTTTTGAAACGGTCGTTTTGAAATATGGACGTCCTTTGAATTTTTTGGTCGATATGTGACCCCAGGATTTGTTTTCAGGGCAGGTGTCATTTACAGGCCTGCAATGATTTTGAATATCAACTGACCATTAGCGTTGGGATTAAAGCTGCTGTTGTGTGAAACGGCCACAAGGTGGCAGCAGTTCACCCTTACCAAATCTGGTTACTAGGGCAAGAGAGCCTCAGTGGAAGTGGTGTTCTAGATTGGAGTTTAGAATGGAATGTGCCAGGAGAAAGCCCCTCACGTTTGTCTTACTACTTCTTGTTCGTGTTTTTAATTTAATTTTTTATTTTTTATTACAGCAAGTTTGATTACAATGTTTGGCTTGTTGTAGGTGTGGAAGATGTGTTTCTTTTACACATATACAGATGTTTGTTCTTCTTGGGATCCTTTTCCCATGTAAGTTATGACAGAATGTTGAGTAGTCCTCTCTTGGTATTCTGTAGGTCTTTGGTGATTATATATGTCACCTGTGTTTGTATATGTCTGTTAACCCCGATATCGAAATTAAACCAATCCTCACACCCTTCCATTGGTGAAACATAAGTTTGTTTAATGAATCTGTGATTGCCCTTCTCCGTGGAAATATCTGCCCTGGTATCCATTTTTAGGTAACACCTATAAGTGATATGATAGGGTATGTGTCTTTCACTTTCTGACTTACTACAAGTCACGTGATTACTTCTAGACTCATCTACGGTGCTGCAAATGGCATTGTGTCCTTTTTTCCCTTGGCTTCTCTTCTGCCTTAGCGGGGTCCATTTTCAACAATGTGATTCCCTGAGGGTTGTGGATTAGCTGACCTGGGCAGCCTTACCCTGCCGGCCCGCCCTCCCCAGGTGTGCCTCGTTGAGGTCAATATAAACAGCGCTCCAGGCAGCAATAGCCCCTGAAGCTGTGCCTGACTCCATATTCTCTGCCCCGTATGCAGTCTCGGGGCTGTACTGCTGGGAGGGAGTGAGGGGCCACAGCTTTGTGGGTGGCCCGGTGTGAGTGGGGTCCTGCTGGCCTTTCTGCAGGAGTTGCCAGGCTGCCGCCTGTAAAGAAGAAGTTGTGTCACCCATACCTTCCGCTGGAATTTCTCTCTGGAAAGAGGTGAGGAAGGAAAAAAGCAGTGGGGGGCGGGACAGGATGGGTATCTCAGGCAGGGCAATGGAAAGCTTCTGGAAGAGCGCCCGGGGCCAGGACCACCCTGGCTGGCCTGCAGGCACCAAGTTGGCCTGCGTGCTGTTGCTGGTGTGGCTCCACGGTCCTTCCTCTAGGCTTTCAAGCCCTTGTACATATTCAGGTGTTTTACCTGGAAAGGGTGGGAACAGTTCAGCAGCAGCTGGCCTGGGGCTCAGCTCACGTTTACTCACAGATGCCTCGGCACGGTCCCCCAGCTTTGCAATGAGGACGCTCCTTGCGTGGGGGGTGGGTTGCTGGCTGTATGGGAGATGGTTCCCCACCGCTGACCAATTTCAGAATTGTTTACCACTGGAGCAAGTGCCCTGATAGGGTTTTCCTCTGTATAACTCGTGGGTTCAGGTTTTTTTTTCTTTTATGGTTCAAGTTAGATTTTATTCCTCTTTTATGTATTTATAGATATAAGCATGGAAATAATTCATTCCTATAAATACATCTGTGTGACGGGAAGAACTTTTTTCTCTTTTATTTTTTAAAATTTTGAAATTTAATTTTATTTATTTTTTTTATACAGCACGTTATTATTAGTTATGTATTTTATGCATATACATGTATACAGGTCAATCCCAAACTCCCAACTCATCCCACCACCACCACCCCATGGCTTCCCACACTTCGTGTCCATACGTTTGTTCTCTACCTCTGTGTCTCTATTTCTTCCCTGCAAACCAGTTCATCTGTACCATTTTTAGGCTCCACATATATGCATTAATATTCAATATTTGTTTTCCTCTTTCTGACTTACTTCATTCTGTATGACAGTCTCTCGATCCATCGATGTCTCTACAAATGACCCAGTTTCATTCCTTTTTATGGCCGAGTAATATTCTATTTTATATATGTACCACATCTTTATCCATTCATCTGTCTGTGGGCATTTAGGTTGCTTCCATTACCTGGCTATTGTAAATAGTGCTGCAACGAACATTGTGGTGAATGTGCCTTTTTGAAATACGGTTTTCTCTGGGTATATGCCCAGAAGTGGGATTGCTGGATCAGATGGTAATTCTATTTCTAATGTTTTTAAGGAAACTCCATACTGTTCTCCATAGTGACTGTATCAATTTACATTCCCACCAATAGTGGAAGAGGGCTCCTTTTGTCCACACCCTCCCCAGAATTGGTTGTTTGTAGATTTTCTGATGATGCCGATTCTAACAGGTGTGAGGTGATACCTCATTGTAGTTTTGATTTGCATTTCTCTAATAATTAGTGCTGTTGAGCAGCTTTTCATGTGCGTCTTGGCCATCTCTGTGTCTCCTTTGAAGAAACATCTCTTTAGATCTTCTGCCCATTTTTTTGGGTTGTTTGTTTTTTTAATATTAAGCTGCATGAGTTGTTTATATATATTGGAGATTAAACCTCTGTCTATTGATTCGTCTGCAACGATTTTCGCCCATTCTGAGGGATGCCTTTTTCCATTCCCGTGTTTTTTAACAAAAAAGGAAAGAAAGGAAAAGAAGCAGAACACTAATGTGCGTAAAATATGCCTTTTGAAACGGTCGTTTTGAAATATGGACGTCCTTTGAATATTTTGGTCGATATGTGACCCCAGGATTTGTTTTCAGGGCAGGTGTCATTTACAGGCCTGCAATGATTTTGAATATCAACTGACCATTAGCGTTGGGATTAAAGCTGCTGTTGTGTGAAACGGCCACAAGGTGGCAGCAGTTCACCCTTACCAAATCTGGTTACTAGGGCAAGAGAGCCTCAGTGGAAGTGGTGTTCTAGATTGGAGTTTAGAATGGAATGTGCCAGGAGAAAGCCCCTCACGTTTGTCTCACTACTTCTTGTTCGTGTTTTTAATTTAATTTTTTATTTTTTAAAACAGCAAGTTTGATTACAATGTTTGGCTTGTTGTAGGTGTGGAAGATGTGGTTCTTTTACACATATACAGATGTCTGTTCTTCCTGGGATCCTTTTCCCATGTACGTTATGACAGAATGTTGAGTAGTCCTCTCTTGGTATTCTGCAGGTCTTTGGTGATTATATATGTCACCTGTGTTTGTATATGTCTGTTAACCCCGATATCGTAATGAAACCAATCCTCACACCTTTCCATTGGTGAACCATAAGTTTGTTTAATGAATCTGGGATTGCCCTTCTCCGTGGAAATATCTGCCCTGGTATCCATTTTTAGGTAACACCTATAAGTGATATGATAGGGTATGTGTCTTTCACTTTCTGACTTACTACAAGTCACGTGATTACTTCTAGACTCATCTACGGTGCTGCAAATGGCATTGTGTCCTTTTTTTCCTTGGCTTCTCTTCTGCCTTAGCGGGGTCCATTTTCAACAATGTGATTCCCTGAGGGGTGTGGATTAGCTGACCTGGGCAGCCTTACCCTGCCGGCCCGCCCTCCCCAGGTGTGCCTCGTTGAGGTCAGTATAAACAGCGCTCCAGGCAGCAGTAGCCCCTGAAGCTGTGCCTGACTCCATATTCTCTGCCCCGTCTGCAGTCTCGGGGCTGTACTGCTGGGAGGGAGTGAGGGGCCACAGCTTTGTGGGTGGCCCGGTGTGAGTGGGGTTCTGCTGGCCTTTCTGCAGGAGTTGCCACGCTGCCGCCTGTAAAGAAGAGGTTGTGTCACCCATATCTTCCGCTGGAATTTCTCTCTGGACAGAGGTGAGGAAGGAAAAAAGCAGTGGGGGGCGGGACAGGATGGGTATCTCAGGCAGGGCAATGGAAAGCTTCTGGAAGAGCGCCCGGGGCCAGGACCACCCTGGCTGGCCTGCAGGCACCAAGTTGGCCTGCGTGCTGTTGCTGGTGTGGCTCCACGGTCCTTCCTCTAGGCTTTCAAGCCCTTGTACATATTCAGGTGTTTTACCTGGAAAGGGTGGGAACAGCTCAGCAGCAGCTGGCCTGGGGCTCAGCTCACGTTTACTCACAGATGCCTCGGCACGGTCCCCCAGCTTTGCAATGAGAACGCTCCTTGCGTGGGGGTGGGTTGCTGGCTGTATGGGAGATGGTTCCCCACCGCTGACCAATTTCAGAATTGTTTACCACTGGAGCAAGTGCCCTGATAGGGTTTTCCTCTGTATAACTCGTGGGTTCAGGTTTTTTTTTCTTTTATGGTGCAAGTTAGATTTTATTCCTCTTTTATGTATTTATAGATATAAGCATGGAAATAATTCATTCCTATAAATACATCTGTGTGACGGGAAGAACTTTTTTCTGTTTTATTTTTTAAAATTTTGAAATTTAATTTTATTTATTTTTTTATACAGCACGTTATTATTAGTTATGTATTTTATGCATATACATGTATACAGGTCAATCCCAAACTCCCAACTCATCCCACCACCACCACCCCATGGCTTCCTACACTTCGTGTCCATACGTTTGTTCTCTACCTCTGTGTCTCTATTTCTTCCCTGCAAACCCGTTCATCTGTACCATTTTTAGGCTCCACATATATGCATTAATATACAATATTTGTTTTCCTCTTTCTGACTTACTTCATTCTGTATGACAGTCTCTCGATCCATCGATGTCTCTACGAATGATCCAGTTTCATTCCTTTTTATGGCCGAGTAATATTCCATTTTATATATGTACCACATCTTTATCCATTCATCTGTCTGTGGGCATTTAGGTTGCTTCCATTACCTGGCTATTGTAAATAGTGCTGCAACGAACATTGTGGTGAATGTGCCTTTTTGAAATACGGTTTTCTCTGGGTATATGCCCAGAAGTGGGATTGCTGGATCAGATGGTAATTCTATTTCTAATTTTTTTAAGGAAACTCCATACTGTTCTCCATAGTGACTGTATCAATTTTCATTCCCACCAATAGTGGAAGAGGGCTCCTTTTGTCCACACCCTCCCCAGAATTGGTTGTTTGTAGATTTTCTGATGATGCCGATTCTAACAGGTGTGAGGTGATACCTCATTGTAGTTTTGATTTGCATTTCTCTAATAATTAGTGCTGTTGAGCAGCTTTTCGTGTGCGTCTTGGCCATCTCTGTGTCTCCTTTGAAGAAACGTCTCTTTAGATCTTCTGCCCATTTTTTTGGGGGTTGTTTGTTTTTTTAATATTAAGCTGCATGAGTTGTTTATATATATTGGAGATTAAACCTCTGTCTATTGATTCGTCTGCAACGATTTTCGCCCATTCTGAGGGATGCCTTTTTCCATTCCCGTTTTTTTTAACAAAAAAGGAAAGAAAGGAAAAGAAGCAGAACACTAATGTGCGTAAAATATGCCTTTTGAAACGGTCGTTTTGAAATATGGACGTCCTTTGAATTTTTTGGTCGATATGTGACCCCAGGATTTGTTTTCAGGGCAGGTGTCATTTACAGGCCTGCAATGATTTTGAATATCAACTGACCATTAGCGTTGGGATTAAAGCTGCTGTTGTGTGAAACGGCCACAAGGTGGCAGCAGTTCACCCTTACCAAATCTGGTTACTAGGGCAAGAGAGCCTCAGTGGAAGTGGTGTTCTAGATTGGAGTTTAGAATGGAATGTGCCAGGAGAAAGCCCCTCACGTTTGTCTCACTACTTCTTGTTCGTGTTTTTAATTTAATTTTTTATTTTTTAAAACAGCAAGTTTGATTACAATGTTTGGCTTGTTGTAGGTGTGGAAGATGTGGTTCTTTTACACATATACAGATGTCTGTTCTTCCTGGGATCCTTTTCCCATGTACGTTATGACAGAATCTTGAGTAGTCCTCTCTTGGTATTCTGTAGGTCTTTGGTGATTATATATGTCACCTGTGTTTGTATATGTCTGTTAACCCCGATATCGTAATGAAACCAATCCTCACACCTTTCCATTGGTGAACCATAAGTTTGTTTAATGAATCTGTGATTGCCCTTCTCCGTGGAAATATCTGCCCTGGTATCCATTTTTAGGTAACACCTATAAGTGATATGATAGGGTATGTGTCTTTCACTTTCTGACTTACTACAAGTCACGTGATTACTTCTAGACTCATCTACGGTGCTGCAAATGGCATTGTGTCCTTTTTTTCCTTGGCTTCTCTTCTGCCTTAGCGGGGTCCATTTTCAACAATGTGATTCCCTGAGGGTTGTGGATTAGCTGACCTGGGCAGCCTTACCCTGCCGGCCCGCCCTCCCCAGGTGTGCCTCGTTGAGGTCAATATAAACAGCGCTCCAGGCAGCAGTAGCCCCTGAAGCTGTGCCTGACTCCATATTCTCTGCCCCGTCTGCAGTCTCGGGGCTGTACTGCTGGGAGGGAGTGAGGGGCCACAGCTTTGTGGGTGGCCCGGTGTGAGTGGGGTTCTGCTGGCCTTTCTGCAGGAGTTGCCACGCTGCCGCCTGTAAAGAAGAGGTTGTGTCACCCATATCTTCCGCTGGAATTTCTCTCTGGACAGAGGTGAGGAAGGAAAAAAGCAGTGGGGGGCGGGACAGGATGGGTATCTCAGGCAGGGCAATGGAAAGCTTCTGGAAGAGCGCCCGGGGCCAGGACCACCCTGGCTGGCCTGCAGGCACCAAGTTGGCCTGCGTGCTGTTGCTGGTGTGGCTCCACGGTCCTTCCTCTAGGCTTTCAAGCCCTTGTACATATTCAGGTGTTTTACCTGGAAAGGGTGGGAACAGCTCAGCAGCAGCTGGCCTGGGGCTCAGCTCACGTTTACTCACAGATGCCTCGGCACGGTCCCCCAGCTTTGCAATGAGAACGCTCCTTGCGTGGGGGGTGGGTTGCTGGCTGTATGGGAGATGGTTCCCCACCGCTGACCAATTTCAGAATTGTTTACCACTGGAGCAAGTGCCCTGATAGGGTTTTCCTCTGTATAACTCGTGGGTTCAGGTTTTTTTTTCTTTTATGGTGCAAGTTAGATTTTATTCCTCTTTTATGTATTTATAGATATAAGCATGGAAATAATTCATTCCTATAAATACATCTGTGTGATGTGAAGAACTTTTTTCTGTTTTATTTTTTAAAATTTTGAAATTTAATTTTATTTATTTTTTTTATACAGGACGTTATTATTAGTTATGTATTTTATGCATATACATTTATACAGGTCAATCCCAAACTCCCAACTCATCCCACCACCACCACCCCATGGCTTCCCACACTTGGTGTCCATACGTTTGTTCTCTACCTCTGTGTCTCTATTTCTTCCCTGCAAACCCGTTCATCTGTACCATTTTTAGGCTCCACATATATGCATTAATATACAATATTTGTTTTCCTCTTTCTGACTTACTTCATTCTGTATGACAGTCTCTCGATCCATCGATGTCTCTACAAATGACCCAGTTTCATTCCTTTTTATGGCCGAGTAATATTCCATTTTATATATGTACCACTTCTTTATCCATTCATCTGTCTGTGGGCATTTAGGTTGCTTCCATTACCTGGCTATTGTAAATAGTGCTGCAACGAACATTGTGGTGAATGTGCCTTTTTGAAATACGGTTTTCTCTGGGTATATGCCCAGAAGTGGGATTGCTGGATCAGATGGTAATTCTATTTCTAGTTTTTTTAAGGAAACTCCATACTGTTCTCCATAGTGACTGTATCAATTTAAATTCCCACCAATAGTGGAAGAGGGCTCCTTCTGTCCACACCTTCCACAGAATTGGTTGTTTGTAGATTTTCTGATGATGCCGATTCTAACAGGTGTGAGGTGATACCTCATTGTACTTTTGATTTGCATTTATCTAATAATTAGTGTTGTTGAGCAGCTTTTCATGTGCGTCTTGGCCATCTCTGTGTCTCCTTTGAAGAAACGTCTCTTTAGATCTTCTGCCCATTTTTTTTGGGTTGTTTGTTTTTTTAATATTAAGCTGCATGAGCTGTTTATATATATTGGAGATTAAACCTCTGTCCATTGATTCGTCTGCAACGATTTTCGCCCATTCTGAGGGATGCCTTTTTCCATTCCCGTGTTTTTTAACAAAAAAGGAAAGAAAGGAAAAGAAGCAGAACACTAATGTGCGTAAAATATGCCTTTTGAAACGGTCGTTTTGAAATATGGACGTCCTTTGAATTTTTTGGTCGATATGTGACCCCAGGATTTGTTTTCAGGGCAGGTGTCATTTACAGGCCTGCAATGATTTTGAATATCAACTGACCATTAGCGTTGGGATTAAAGCTGCTGTTGTGTGAAACGGCCACAAGGTGGCAGCAGTTCTCCCTTACCAAATCTGGTTACTAGGGCAAGAGAGCCTCAGTGGAAGTGGTGTTCTAGATTGGAATTTAGAATGGAATGTGCCAGGAGAAAGCCCCTCACGTTTGTCTCACTACTTCTTGTTCTTGTTTTTAATTTAATTTTTTTTTTATTTTTTATTACAGCAAGTTTGATTACAATGTTTGGCTTGTTGTAGGTGTGGAAGATGTGGTTCTTTTACACATATACAGATGTCTGTTGTTCCTGGGATCCTTTTCCCATGTACGTTATAACAGAATGTTGAGTACTCCTCTCTTGGTATTCAGTAGGTCTTTGGTGATTATATATGTCACCTGTGTTTGTATATGTCTGTTAACCCCGATATCGTAATGAAACCAATCCTCACACCTTTCCATTGGTGAACCATAAGTTTGTTTAATGAATCTGTGATTGCCCTTCTCCGTGGAAATATCTGCCCTGGTATCCATTTTTAGGTAACACCTATAAGTGATATGATATGATATGTGACTTTCTCTTTCTGACTTACTACAAGTCACGTGATTATTTCTAGACTTATCTACGGTGCTGCAAATGGCATTGTGTCCTTTTTTCCCTTGGCTTCTCTTCTGCCTTAGCGGGGTCCATTTTCAACAATGTGATTCCCTGAGGGTTGTGGATTAGCTGACCTAGGCAGCCTTACCCTGCCGGCCCGCCCTCCCCAGGTGTGCCTCGTTGAGGTCAATATAAAGAGCGCTCCAGGCAGCAATAGCCCCTGAAGCTGTGCCTGCCTCCATATTCTCTGCCCCGTCAGCAGTCTCGGGGCTGTGCTGGTGGGAGGGAGTGAGGGGCCACAGCTTTGTGGGTGGCCAGGTGTGAGCGGGGTTCTGCTGGCCTTTCTGCAGGAGTTGCCAGGCTGCCGCCTGTAAAGAAGAGGATGTGTCACCCATACCTTCCGCTGGAATTTCTCTCCGGACAGAGGTGAGGACGGAAGAAAGCAGTGGGGGCCGGGACAGGAGGGGTATCTCAGGCAGGGCAATGGAAAGCTTCTAGAAGAGCGCCCGGGGCCAGGACCTCGCTGGGTGGCCTGCAGGCACCAAGTTGGCCTGCGTGCTGTCACTGGTGTGGCTCCACGGTCCTTCCTCTAGGCTTTCAAGCCCTTGTACATATTCAGGTGTTTTACCTGGAAAGGGTGGGAACAGTTCAGTAGCAGCTGGCCTGGGGCTCGACTCACCTTTACTCACAGATGCCTCGGCTTGGACCCCCAGCTTTGCAATGAGGACGCTCCTTGCGTGGGAGGTGGGTTGCTCGCTGTATGGGAGATGGTTCCCACCTCTGACCAATTTCAGAATTGTTTACCACTGGAGCAAGTGCCCTGATAGGGTTTTCCTCTGTATAACTCGTGGGTTCAGGTTTTTTTTTCTTTTATGGTTCAAGTTAGATTTTATTCCCCTTTTATGTATTTATAGATATAAGCATGGAATTAATTCATTCCTATAAATACATCTGTGTGACGGGAAGAATTTTTTCTGTTTTATTTTTAAATTTTATTTTTTAAAATTTTGAAATTTAATTTTATTTATTTATTTTATACAGCACGTTATTATTAGATATGTATTTTATGTATATACATGTACACAGGTCAATCCCAAATTCCCAACTCATCCCACCACCACCACCCCATGGCTTCCCACACTTGGTGTCCATACGTTTGTTCTCTACCTCTGTGTCTCTATTTCTTCCCTGCAAACCAGTTCATCTGTACCATTTTTAGGCTCCACATATATGCATTAATATACAATATTTGTTTTCCTCTTTCTGACTTACTTCATTCTGTATGACAGTCTCTCGATCCATCGATGTCTCTACAAATGACCCAGTTTCATTCCTTTTTATGGCCGAGTAGTATTCCATTTTATATATGTACCACATCTTTATCCATTCATCTGTCTGTGGGCATTTAGGTTGCTTCCATTACCTGGCTATTGTAAATAGTGCTGCAACGAACATTGTGGTGAATGTGCCTTTTTGAAATACAGTTTTCTCTGGGTATATGCCCAGAAGTGGGATTGCTGGATCAGATGGTAATTCTATTTCTAGTATTTTTAAGGAAACTCCATACTGTTCTCCATAGTGACTGTATCATTTTACATTCCCACCAATAGTGGAAGAGGGCTCCTTTTGTCCACACCCTCCCCAAAATTGGTTGTTTGTAGATTTTCTGATGATGCCGATTCTAACAGGTGTGAGGTGATACCTCATTGTAGTTTTGATTTGCATTTCTCTAATAATTAGTGCTGTTGAGCAGCTTTTCATGTGTGTCTTGGCCATCTCTGTGTCTCCTTTGAAGAAACGTCTCTTTAGATCTTCTGCCCATTTTTTGGGGGGTTGTTTGTTTTTTTAATATTAAGCTGCATGAGCTGTTTATATATATTGGAGATTAAACCTCTGTCCATTGATTCATCTGCAGCGATTTTCGCCCATTCTGAGGGATGCCTTTTTCCATTCCCGTGTTTTTTAACAAAAAAGGAAAGAAAGGAAAAGAAGCAGAACACTAATGTGCGTAAAATATGCCTTTTGAAACGGTCGTTTTGAAATATGGACATCCTTTGAAATTTTTGGTCGATATGTGACCCCAGGGTTTGTTTTCAGGGCAGGTGTCATTTACAGGCCTGCAATGATTTTGAATATCAACTGACCATTAGCGTTGGGATTAAAGCTGCTGTTGTGTGAAACGGCCACAAGGTGGCAGCAGTTCACCCTTACCAAATCTGGTTACTAGGGCAAGAGAGCCTCAGTGGAAGTGGTGTTCTAGATTGGAGTTTAGAATGGAATGTGCCAGGAGAAAGCCCCTCACGTTTGTCTCACTACTTTTTGTTCGTGTTTTTAATTTAATTTTTTATTTTTTATTACAGCAAGTTTGATTACAATGTTTGGCTTGTTGTAGGTGTGGAAGATGTGGTTCTTTTACACATATACAGATGTCTGTACTTCCTGGGATCCTTTTCCCATGTACGTTATGACAGAATGTTGAGTAGTCCTCTCTTGGTATTCTGTAGGTCTTTGGTGATTATATATGTCACCTGTGTTTGTATATGTCTGTTAACCCCGATATCGTAATGAAACCAATCCTCACACCTTTCCATTGGTGAACCATAAGTTTGTTTAATGAATCTGTGATTGCCCTTCTCCGTGGAAATATCTGCCCTGGTATCCATTTTTAGGTAACACCTATAAGTGATATGATATGATATGTGTCTTTCACTTTCTGACTTACTACAAGTCACGTGATTACTTCTAGACTCATCTACGGTGCTGCAAATGGCATTGTGTCCTTTTTTCCCTTGGCTTCTCTTCTGCCTTAGCGGGGTCCATTTTCAACAATGTGATTCCCTGAGGGTTGTGGATTAGCTGAACTGGGCAGCCTTACCCTACCGGCCCACCCTCCCCAGGTGTGCCTCGTTGAGGTCAAAATAAACAGCGCTCCAGGCAGCAATAGCCCCTGAAGCTGTGCCTGACTCCATATTCTCTGCCCCGTCAGCAGTCTCGGGGCTGTGCTGGTGGGAGGGAGTGAGGGGCCACCGCTTTGTGGGTGGCCCGGTGTGAGTGGGGTTCTGCTGGCCTTTCTGCAGGAGTTGCCAGGCTGCCGCCTGTAAAGAAGAGGATGTGTCACCCATACCTTCCGCTGGAATTTCTCTCCGGACAGAGGTGAGGAAGGAAAAAATCAGTGGGGGCCGGGACAGGAGGGGTATCTCAGGCAGGGCAATGGAAAGCTTCTGGAAGAGCGCCAGGGTCCAGGATCACCCTGGCTGGCCTGCAGGCACCAAGTTGGCCTGCGTGCTGTCGCTGGTGAGGCTCCACGGTCCTTCCTCTAGGCTTTCAAGCCCTTGTACATATTCAGGTGTTTTACCTGGAAAGGGTGGGAACAGTTCAGCAGCAGCTGGCCTGGGGCTCAGCTCACGTTTACTCACAGATGCCTCGGCATGGTCCCCCTGCTTTTCAATGAGGACGCTCCTTGTGTGGGGGGTGGGTGCCTGGCTGTATGGGAGATGGTTCCCCACCTCTGACCAATTTCAGAATTGTTTACCACTGGAGCAAGTGCCGTGATAGGGTTTTCCTCTGTATAACTCGTGGGTTCAGGTTTTTTTTTTCTTTTATGGTTCAAGTTAGATTTTATTCCCCTTTTATGTATTTATAGATATAAGCATGGAAATAATTCATTCCTATAAATACATCTGTGTGACGGGAAGAACTTTTTTCTGTTTTATTTTTAAATTTTATTATTTAAAATTTTGAAATTTAATTTTATTTATTTTTTTATACAGCACGTTATTATTAGTTATGTATTTTATGCATATACATGTATACAGGTCAATCCCAAACTCCCACTCATCCCACAACCACCACCCCATGGCTTCCCACACTTGGTGTCCATACGTTTGTTCTCTACCTCTGTGTCTCTATTTCTTCCCTGCAAACCAGTTCATCTGTACCATTTTTAGGCTCCACATATATGCATTAATATACAATATTTGTTTTCCTCTTTCTGACTTACTTCATTCTGTATGACAGTCTCTCGATCCATCGATGTCTCTACAAATGACCCAGTTTCATTCCTTTTTATGGCCGAGTAATATTCCATTTTATATATGTACCACATCTTTATCCATTCATCTGTCTGTGGGCATTTAGGTTGCTTCCATTACCTGGCTATTGTAAATAGTGCTGCAACGAACATTGTGGTGAATGTGCCTTTTTGAAATACGGTTTTCTCTGGGTATATGCCCAGAAGTGGGATTGCTGGATCAGATGGTAATTCTATTTCTAGTTTTTTTAAGGAAACTCCATACTGTTCTCCATAGTGACTGTATCAATTTACATTCCCACCAATAGTGGAAGAGGGCTCCTTCTGTCCACACCCTCCACAGAATTGGTTGTTTGTAGATTTTCTGATGATGCCGATTCTAACAGGTGTGAGGTGATACCTCATTGTACTTTTGATTTGCATTTCTCTAATAATTAGTGCTGTTGAGCAGCTTTTCATGTGCGTCTTGGCCATCTCTGTGTCTCCTTTGAAGAAACGTCTCTTTAGATCTTCTGCCCATTTTTTGGGGGGTTGTTTGTTTTTTTAATATTAAGCTGCATGAGCTGTTTATATATATTGGAGATTAAACGTCTGTCCTTTGATTCGTCTGCAACGATTTTCGCCCATTCTGAGGGATGCCCTTTTCCATTCCCGTGTTTTTTAACAAAAAAGGAAAGAAAGGAAAAGAAGCAGAACACTAATGTGCGTAAAATATGCCTTTTGAAACGGTCGTTTTGAAATATGGACGTCCTTTGAATTTTTTGGTCGATATGTGACCCCAGGATTTGTTTTCAGGGCAGGTGTCATTTACAGGCCTGCAATGATTTTGAATATCAACTGACCATTAGCGTTGGGATTAAAGCTGCTGTTGTGTGAAACGGCCACAAGGTGGCAGCAGTTCTCCCTTACCAAATCTGGTTACTAGGGCAAGAGAGCCTCAGTGGAAGTGGTGTTCTAGATTGGAATTTAGAATGGAATGTGCCAGGAGAAAGCCCCTCACGTTTGTCTCACTACTTCTTGTTCTTGTTTTTAATTTAATTTTTTTTATTTTTTATTACAGCAAGTTTGATTACAATGTTTGGCTTGTTGTAGGTGTGGAAGATGTGGTTCTTTTACACATATACAGATGTCTGTTGTTCCTGGGATCCTTTTCCCATGTACGTTATAACAGAATGTTGAGTACTCCTCTCTTGGTATTCAGTAGGTCTTTGGTGATTATATATGTCACCTGTGTTTGTATATGTCTGTTAACCCCGATATCGTAATGAAACCAATCCTCACACCTTTCCATTGGTGAACCATAAGTTTGTTTAATGAATCTGTGATTGCCCTTCTCCGTGGAAATATCTGCCCTGGTATCCATTTTTAGGTAACACCTATAAGTGATATGATATGATATGTGACTTTCTCTTTCTGACTTACTACAAGTCACGTGATTATTTCTAGACTTATCTACGGTGCTGCAAATGGCATTGTGTCCTTTTTTCCCTTGGCTTCTCTTCTGCCTTAGCGGGGTCCATTTTCAACAATGTGATTCCCTGAGGGTTGTGGATTAGCTGACCTAGGCAGCCTTACCCTGCCGGCCCGCCCTCCCCAGGTGTGCCTCGTTGAGGTCAATATAAAGAGCGCTCCAGGCAGCAATAGCCCCTGAAGCTGTGCCTGCCTCCATATTCTCTGCCCCGTCAGCAGTCTCGGGGCTGTGCTGGTGGGAGGGAGTGAGGGGCCACAGCTTTGTGGGTGGCCAGGTGTGAGCGGGGTTCTGCTGGCCTTTCTGCAGGAGTTGCCAGGCTGCCGCCTGTAAAGAAGAGGATGTGTCACCCATACCTTCCGCTGGAATTTCTCTCCGGACAGAGGTGAGGACGGAAGAAAGCAGTGGGGGCCGGGACAGGAGGGGTATCTCAGGCAGGGCAATGGAAAGCTTCTAGAAGAGCGCCCGGGGCCAGGACCTCGCTGGGTGGCCTGCAGGCACCAAGTTGGCCTGCGTGCTGTCACTGGTGTGGCTCCACGGTCCTTCCTCTAGGCTTTCAAGCCCTTGTACATATTCAGGTGTTTTACCTGGAAAGGGTGGGAACAGTTCAGTAGCAGCTGGCCTGGGGCTCGACTCACCTTTACTCACAGATGCCTCGGCTTGGACCCCCAGCTTTGCAATGAGGACGCTCCTTGCGTGGGAGGTGGGTTGCTCGCTGTATGGGAGATGGTTCCCACCTCTGACCAATTTCAGAATTGTTTACCACTGGAGCAAGTGCCCTGATAGGGTTTTCCTCTGTATAACTCGTGGGTTCAGGTTTTTTTTTCTTTTATGGTTCAAGTTAGATTTTATTCCCCTTTTATGTATTTATAGATATAAGCATGGAATTAATTCATTCCTATAAATACATCTGTGTGACGGGAAGAATTTTTTCTGTTTTATTTTTAAATTTTATTTTTTAAAATTTTGAAATTTAATTTTATTTATTTATTTTATACAGCACGTTATTATTAGATATGTATTTTATGTATATACATGTACACAGGTCAATCCCAAATTCCCAACTCATCCCACCACCACCACCCCATGGCTTCCCACACTTGGTGTCCATACGTTTGTTCTCTACCTCTGTGTCTCTATTTCTTCCCTGCAAACCAGTTCATCTGTACCATTTTTAGGCTCCACATATATGCATTAATATACAATATTTGTTTTCCTCTTTCTGACTTACTTCATTCTGTATGACAGTCTCTCGATCCATCGATGTCTCTACAAATGACCCAGTTTCATTCCTTTTTATGGCCGAGTAGTATTCCATTTTATATATGTACCACATCTTTATCCATTCATCTGTCTGTGGGCATTTAGGTTGCTTCCATTACCTGGCTATTGTAAATAGTGCTGCAACGAACATTGTGGTGAATGTGCCTTTTTGAAATACAGTTTTCTCTGGGTATATGCCCAGAAGTGGGATTGCTGGATCAGATGGTAATTCTATTTCTAGTATTTTTAAGGAAACTCCATACTGTTCTCCATAGTGACTGTATCATTTTACATTCCCACCAATAGTGGAAGAGGGCTCCTTTTGTCCACACCCTCCCCAAAATTGGTTGTTTGTAGATTTTCTGATGATGCCGATTCTAACAGGTGTGAGGTGATACCTCATTGTAGTTTTGATTTGCATTTCTCTAATAATTAGTGCTGTTGAGCAGCTTTTCATGTGTGTCTTGGCCATCTCTGTGTCTCCTTTGAAGAAACGTCTCTTTAGATCTTCTGCCCATTTTTTGGGGGGTTGTTTGTTTTTTTAATATTAAGCTGCATGAGCTGTTTATATATATTGGAGATTAAACCTCTGTCCATTGATTCATCTGCAGCGATTTTCGCCCATTCTGAGGGATGCCTTTTTCCATTCCCGTGTTTTTTAACAAAAAAGGAAAGAAAGGAAAAGAAGCAGAACACTAATGTGCGTAAAATATGCCTTTTGAAACGGTCGTTTTGAAATATGGACATCCTTTGAAATTTTTGGTCGATATGTGACCCCAGGGTTTGTTTTCAGGGCAGGTGTCATTTACAGGCCTGCAATGATTTTGAATATCAACTGACCATTAGCGTTGGGATTAAAGCTGCTGTTGTGTGAAACGGCCACAAGGTGGCAGCAGTTCACCCTTACCAAATCTGGTTACTAGGGCAAGAGAGCCTCAGTGGAAGTGGTGTTCTAGATTGGAGTTTAGAATGGAATGTGCCAGGAGAAAGCCCCTCACGTTTGTCTCACTACTTTTTGTTCGTGTTTTTAATTTAATTTTTTATTTTTTATTACAGCAAGTTTGATTACAATGTTTGGCTTGTTGTAGGTGTGGAAGATGTGGTTCTTTTACACATATACAGATGTCTGTACTTCCTGGGATCCTTTTCCCATGTACGTTATGACAGAATGTTGAGTAGTCCTCTCTTGGTATTCTGTAGGTCTTTGGTGATTATATATGTCACCTGTGTTTGTATATGTCTGTTAACCCCGATATCGTAATGAAACCAATCCTCACACCTTTCCATTGGTGAACCATAAGTTTGTTTAATGAATCTGTGATTGCCCTTCTCCGTGGAAATATCTGCCCTGGTATCCATTTTTAGGTAACACCTATAAGTGATATGATATGATATGTGTCTTTCACTTTCTGACTTACTACAAGTCACGTGATTACTTCTAGACTCATCTACGGTGCTGCAAATGGCATTGTGTCCTTTTTTCCCTTGGCTTCTCTTCTGCCTTAGCGGGGTCCATTTTCAACAATGTGATTCCCTGAGGGTTGTGGATTAGCTGAACTGGGCAGCCTTACCCTACCGGCCCACCCTCCCCAGGTGTGCCTCGTTGAGGTCAAAATAAACAGCGCTCCAGGCAGCAATAGCCCCTGAAGCTGTGCCTGACTCCATATTCTCTGCCCCGTCAGCAGTCTCGGGGCTGTGCTGGTGGGAGGGAGTGAGGGGCCACCGCTTTGTGGGTGGCCCGGTGTGAGTGGGGTTCTGCTGGCCTTTCTGCAGGAGTTGCCAGGCTGCCGCCTGTAAAGAAGAGGATGTGTCACCCATACCTTCCGCTGGAATTTCTCTCCGGACAGAGGTGAGGAAGGAAAAAATCAGTGGGGGCCGGGACAGGAGGGGTATCTCAGGCAGGGCAATGGAAAGCTTCTGGAAGAGCGCCAGGGTCCAGGATCACCCTGGCTGGCCTGCAGGCACCAAGTTGGCCTGCGTGCTGTCGCTGGTGAGGCTCCACGGTCCTTCCTCTAGGCTTTCAAGCCCTTGTACATATTCAGGTGTTTTACCTGGAAAGGGTGGGAACAGTTCAGCAGCAGCTGGCCTGGGGCTCAGCTCACGTTTACTCACAGATGCCTCGGCATGGTCCCCCTGCTTTTCAATGAGGACGCTCCTTGTGTGGGGGGTGGGTGCCTGGCTGTATGGGAGATGGTTCCCCACCTCTGACCAATTTCAGAATTGTTTACCACTGGAGCAAGTGCCGTGATAGGGTTTTCCTCTGTATAACTCGTGGGTTCAGGTTTTTTTTTTCTTTTATGGTTCAAGTTAGATTTTATTCCCCTTTTATGTATTTATAGATATAAGCATGGAAATAATTCATTCCTATAAATACATCTGTGTGACGGGAAGAACTTTTTTCTGTTTTATTTTTAAATTTTATTATTTAAAATTTTGAAATTTAATTTTATTTATTTTTTTATACAGCACGTTATTATTAGTTATGTATTTTATGCATATACATGTATACAGGTCAATCCCAAACTCCCACTCATCCCACAACCACCACCCCATGGCTTCCCACACTTGGTGTCCATACGTTTGTTCTCTACCTCTGTGTCTCTATTTCTTCCCTGCAAACCAGTTCATCTGTACCATTTTTAGGCTCCACATATATGCATTAATATACAATATTTGTTTTCCTCTTTCTGACTTACTTCATTCTGTATGACAGTCTCTCGATCCATCGATGTCTCTACAAATGACCCAGTTTCATTCCTTTTTATGGCCGAGTAATATTCCATTTTATATATGTACCACATCTTTATCCATTCATCTGTCTGTGGGCATTTAGGTTGCTTCCATTACCTGGCTATTGTAAATAGTGCTGCAACGAACATTGTGGTGAATGTGCCTTTTTGAAATACGGTTTTCTCTGGGTATATGCCCAGAAGTGGGATTGCTGGATCAGATGGTAATTCTATTTCTAGTTTTTTTAAGGAAACTCCATACTGTTCTCCATAGTGACTGTATCAATTTACATTCCCACCAATAGTGGAAGAGGGCTCCTTCTGTCCACACCCTCCACAGAATTGGTTGTTTGTAGATTTTCTGATGATGCCGATTCTAACAGGTGTGAGGTGATACCTCATTGTAGTATTGATTTGCATTTCTCTAATAATTAGTGCTGTTGAGCAGCTTTTCATGTGCGTCTTGGCCATCTCTGTGTCTCCTTTGAAGAAACGTCTCTTTAGATCTTCTGCCCATTTTTTGGGGGGTTGTTTGTTTTTTTAATATTAAGCTGCATGAGCTGTTTATATATATTGGAGATTAAACGTCTGTCCTTTGATTCGTCTGCAACGATTTTCGCCCATTCTGAGGGATGCCCTTTTCCATTCCCGTGTTTTTTAACAAAAAAGGAAAGAAAGGAAAAGAAGCAGAACACTAATGTGCGTAAAATATGCCTTTTGAAACGGTCGTTTTGAAATATGGACGTCCTTTGAATTTTTTGGTCGATATGTGACCCCAGGATTTGTTTTCAGGGCAGGTGTCATTTACAGGCCTGCAATGATTTTGAATATCAACTGACCATTAGCGTTGGGATTAAAGCTGCTGTTGTGTGAAACGGCCACAAGGTGGCAGCAGTTCTCCCTTACCAAATCTGGTTACTAGGGCAAGAGAGCCTCAGTGGAAGTGGTGTTCTAGATTGGAATTTAGAATGGAATGTGCCAGGAGAAAGCCCCTCACGTTTGTCTCACTACTTCTTGTTCTTGTTTTTAATTTAATTTTTTTTATTTTTTATTACAGCAAGTTTGATTACAATGTTTGGCTTGTTGTAGGTGTGGAAGATGTGGTTCTTTTACACATATACAGATGTCTGTTGTTCCTGGGATCCTTTTCCCATGTACGTTATAACAGAATGTTGAGTACTCCTCTCTTGGTATTCAGTAGGTCTTTGGTGATTATATATGTCACCTGTGTTTGTATATGTCTGTTAACCCCGATATCGTAATGAAACCAATCCTCACACCTTTCCATTGGTGAACCATAAGTTTGTTTAATGAATCTGTGATTGCCCTTCTCCGTGGAAATATCTGCCCTGGTATCCATTTTTAGGTAACACCTATAAGTGATATGATATGTGACTTTCTCTTTCTGACTTACTACAAGTCACGTGATTATTTCTAGACTTATCTACGGTGCTGCAAATGGCATTGTGTCCTTTTTTCCCTTGGCTTCTCTTCTGCCTTAGCGGGGTCCATTTTCAACAATGTGATTCCCTGAGGGTTGTGGATTAGCTGACCTGGGCAGCCTTACCCTGCCGGCCCGCCCTCCCCAGGTGTGCCTCGTTGAGGTCAATATAAACAGCGCTCCAGGCAGCAACAGCCCCTGAAGCTGTGCCTGACTCCATATTCTCTGCCTCGTCAGCAGTCTCGGGGCTGTGCTGGTGGGAGGGAGTGAGGGGCCACAGCTTTGTGGGTGGCCCGGTGTGAGTGGGGTTCTGCTGGCCTTTCTGTAGGAGTTGCCAGGCTGCCGCCTGTAAAGAAGAGGATGTGTCACCCATACCTTCAGATGGAATTTCTCTCCGGACAGAGGTGAGGAAGGAAAAAAGCAGTGGGGGCCGGGACAGGAGGGGAATCTCAGGCAGGGCAATGGAAAGCTAATGGAAGAGCGCCCGGGTCCAGGACCACCCTGGCTGGCCTGCAGGCACCAAGTTGGCCTGCGTGCTGTCACTGGTGTGGCTCCACGGTCCTTCCTCTAGGCTTTCAAGCCCTTGTACATATTCAGGTGTTTTACCTGGAAAGGGTGGGAACAGTTCAGTAGCAGCTGGCCTGGGGCTCAACTCACCTTTACTCACAGATGCCTCGGCTTGGACCCCCAGCTTTGCAATGAGGACGCTCCTTGCGTGGGGGGTGGGTTGCTCGCTGTATGGGAGATGGTTCCCACCTCTGACCAATTTCAGAATTGTTTACCACTGGAGCAAGTGCCCTGATAGGGTTTTCCTCTGTATAACTCGTGGGTTCAGGTTTTTTTTTCTTTTATGGTTCAAGTTAGATTTTATTCCCCTTTTATGTATTTATAGATATAAGCATGGAATTAATTCATTCCTATAAATACATCTGTGTGACGGGAAGAATTTTTTCTGTTTTATTTTTAAATTTTATTTTTTAAAATTTTGAAATTTAATTTTATTTATTTATTTTATACAGCACGTTATTATTAGATATGTATTTTATGTATATACATGTACACAGGTCAATCCCAAATTCCCAACTCATCCCACCACCACCACCCCATGGCTTCCCACACTTGGTGTCCATACGTTTGTTCTCTACCTCTGTGTCTCTATTTCTTCCCTGCAAACCAGTTCATCTGTACCATTTTTAGGCTCCACATATATGCATTAATATACAATATTTGTTTTCCTCTTTCTGACTTACTTCATTCTGTATGACAGTCTCTCGATCCATCGATGTCTCTACAAATGACCCAGTTTCATTCCTTTTTATGGCCGAGTAGTATTCCATTTTATATATGTACCACATCTTTATCCATTCATCTGTCTGTGGGCATTTAGGTTGCTTCCATTACCTGGCTATTGTAAAGAGTGCTGCAACGAACATTGTGGTGAATGTGCCTTTTTGAAATACAGTTTTCTCTGGGTATATGCCCAGAAGTGGGATTGCTGGATCAGATGGTAATTCTATTTCTAGTATTTTTAAGGAAACTCCATACTGTTCTCCATAGTGACTGTATCATTTTACATTCCCACCAATAGTGGAACAGGGCTCCTTTTGTCCACACCCTCCCCAAAATTGGTTGTTTGTAGATTTTCTGATGATGCCGATTCTAACAGGTGTGAGGTGATACCTCATTGTAGTTTTGATTTGCATTTCTCTAATAATTAGTGCTGTTGAGCAGCTTTTCATGTGTGTCTTGGCCATCTCTGTGTCTCCTTTGAAGAAACGTCTCTTTAGATCTTCTGCCCATTTTTTGGGGGGTTGTTTGTTTTTTTAATATTAAGCTGCATGAGCTGTTTATATATATTGGAGATTAAACCTCTGTCCATTGATTCATCTGCAACGATTTTCGCCCATTCTGAGGGATGCCTTTTTCCATTCCCGTGTTTTTTAACAAAAAAGGAAAGAAAGGAAAAGAAGCAGAACACTAATGTGCGTAAAATATGCCTTTTGAAACGGTCATTTTGAAATATGGACATCCTTTGAAATTTTTGGTCGATATGTGACCCCAGGGTTTGTTTTCAGGGCAGGTGTCATTTACAGGCCTGCAATGATTTTGAATATCAACTGACCATTAGCGTTGGGATTAAAGCTGCTGTTGTGTGAAACGGCCACAAGGTGGCAGCAGTTCACCCTTACCAAATCTGGTTACTAGGGCAAGAGAGCCTCAGTGGAAGTGGTGTTCTAGATTGGAGTTTAGAATGGAATGTGCCAGGAGAAAGCCCCTCACGTTTGTCTCACTACTTTTTGTTCGTGTTTTTAATTTAATTTTTTATTTTTTATTACAGCAAGTTTGATTACAATGTTTGGCTTGTTGTAGGTGTGGAAGATGTGGTTCTTTTACACATATACAGATGTCTGTACTTCCTGGGATCCTTTTCCCATGTACGTTATGACAGAATGTTGAGTAGTCCTCTCTTGGTATTCTGTAGGTCTTTGGAGATTATATATGTCACCTGTGTTTGTATATGTCTGTTAACCCCGATATCGTAATGAAACCAATCCTCACACCTTTCCATTGGTGAACCATAAGTTTGTTTAATGAATCTGTGATTGCCCTTCTCCGTGGAAATATCTGCCCTGGTATCCATTTTTAGGTAACACCTATAAGTGATATGATATGATATGTGTCTTTCACTTTCTGACTTACTACAAGTCACGTGATTACTTCTAGACTCATCTACGGTGCTGCAAATGGCATTGTGTCCTTTTTTCCCTTGGCTTCTCTTCTGCCTTAGCGGGGTCCATTTTCAACAATGTGATTCCCTGAGGGTTGTGGATTAGCTGAACTGGGCAGCCTTACCCTACCGGCCCACCCTCCCCAGGTGTGCCTCGTTGAGGTCAAAATAAACAGCGCTCCAGGCAGCAATAGCCCCTGAAGCTGTGCCTGACTCCATATTCTCTGCCTCGTCAGCAGTCTCGGGGCTGTGCTGGTGGGAGGGAGTGAGGGGCCACCGCTTTGTGGGTGGCCCGGTGTGAGTGGGGTTCTGCTGGCCTTTCTGCAGGAGTTGCCAGGCTGCCGCCTGTAAAGAAGAGGATGTGTCACCCATACCTTCCGCTGGAATTTCTCTCCGGACAGAGGTGAGGAAGGAAAAAATCAGTGGGGGCCGGGACAGGAGGGGTATCTCAGGCAGGGCAATGGAAAGCTTCTGGAAGAGCGCCAGGGTCCAGGATCACCCTGGCTGGCCTGCAGGCACCAAGTTGGCCTGCGTGCTGTCGCTGGTGAGGCTCCACGGTCCTTCCTCTAGGCTTTCAAGCCCTTGTACATATTCAGGTGTTTTACCTGGAAAGGGTGGGAACAGTTCAGCAGCAGCTGGCCTGGGGCTCAGCTCACGTTTACTCACAGATGCCTCGGCATGGTCCCCCTGCTTTTCAATGAGGACGCTCCTTGTGTGGGGGGTGGGTGCCTGGCTGTATGGGAGATGGTTCCCCACCTCTGACCAATTTCAGAATTGTTTACCACTGGAGCAAGTGCCGTGATAGGGTTTTCCTCTGTATAACTCGTGGGTTCAGGTTTTTTTTTTCTTTTATGGTTCAAGTTAGATTTTATTCCCCTTTTATGTATTTATAGATATAAGCATGGAAATAATTCATTCCTATAAATACATCTGTGTGACGGGAAGAACTTTTTTCTGTTTTATTTTTAAATTTTATTATTTAAAATTTTGAAATTTAATTTTATTTATTTTTTTATACAGCACGTTATTATTAGTTATGTATTTTATGCATATACATGTATACAGGTCAATCCCAAACTCCCACTCATCCCACAACCACCACCCCATGGCTTCCCACACTTGGTATCCATACGTTTGTTCTCTACCTCTGTGTCTCTATTTCTTCCCTGCAAACCAGTTCATCTGTACCATTTTTAGGCTCCACATATATGCATTAATATACAATATTTGTTTTCCTCTTTCTGACTTACTTCATTCTGTATGACAGTCTCTCGATCCATCGATGTCTCTACAAATGACCCAGTTTCATTCCTTTTTATGGCCGAGTAATATTCCATTTTATATATGTACCACATCTTTATCCATTCATCTGTCTGTGGGCATTTAGGTTGCTTCCATTACCTGGCTATTGTAAATAGTGCTGCAACGAACATTGTGGTGAATGTGCCTTTTTGAAATACGGTTTTCTCTGGGTATATGCCCAGAAGTGGGATTGCTGGATCAGATGGTAATTCTATTTCTAGTTTTTTTAAGGAAACTCCATACTGTTCTCCATAGTGACTGTATCAATTTACATTCCCACCAATAGTGGAAGAGGGCTCCTTCTGTCCACACCCTCCACAGAATTGGTTGTTTGTAGATTTTCTGATGATGCCGATTCTAACAGGTGTGAGGTGATACCTCATTGTAGTTTTGATTTGCATTTCTCTAATAATTAGTGTTGTTGAGCAGCTTTTCATGTGCGTCTTGGCCATCTCTGTGTCTCCTTTGAAGAAACGTCTCTTTAGATCTTCTGCCCATTTTTTGGGGGGTTGTTTGTTTTTTTAATATTAAGCTGCATGAGCTGTTTATATATATTGGAGATTAAACGTCTGTCCTTTGATTCGTCTGCAACGATTTTCGCCCATTCTGAGGGATGCCCTTTTCCATTCCCGTGTTTTTTAACAAAAAAGGAAAGAAAGGAAAAGAAGCAGAACACTAATGTGCGTAAAATATGCCTTTTGAAATGGTCGTTTTGAAATATGGACGTCCTTTGAATTTTTTGTTCGATATGTGACCCCAGGATTTGTTTTCAGGGCAGGTGTCATTTACAGGCCTGCAATGATTTTGAATATCAACTGACCATTAGCGTTGGGATTAAAGCTGCTGTTGTGTGAAACGGCCACAAGGTGGCAGCAGTTCTCCCTTACCAAATCTGGTTACTAGGGCAAGAGAGCCTCAGTGGAAGTGGTGTTCTAGATTGGAATTTAGAATGGAATGTGCCAGGAGAAAGCCCCTCACGTTTGTCTCACTACTTCTTGTTCGTGTTTTTAATTTAATTTTTTTTTTTTATTACAGCAAGTTTGATTACAATGTTTGGCTTGTTGTAGGTGTGGAAGATGTGGTTCTTTTACACATATACAGATGTCTGTTTTTCCTGGGATCCTTTTCCCATGTACGTTATAACAGAATGTTGAGTACTCCTCTCTTGGTATTCAGTAGGTCTTTGGTGATTATATATGTCACCTGTGTTTGTATATGTCTGTTAACCCCGATATCGTAATGAAACCAATCCTCACACCTTTCCATTGGTGAACCATAAGTTTGTTTAATGAATCTGTGATTGCCCTTCTCCGTGGAAATATCTGCCCTGGTATCCATTTTTAGGTAACACCTATAAGTGATATGATATGATATGTGTCTTTCACTTTCAGACTTACTACAAGTCACGTGATTACTTCTAGACTCATCTACGGTGCTGCAAATGGCATTGTGTCCTTTTTTCCCTTGGCTTCTCTTCTGCCTTAGCGGGGTCCATTTTCAACAATGTGATTCCCTGAGGGTTGTGGATTAGCTGACCTGGGCAGCCTTACCCTGCCGGCCCGCCCTCCCCAGGTGTGCCTCGTTGAGGTCAATATAAACAGCGCTCCAGGCAGCAATAGCCCCTGAAGCTGTGCCTGACACCATATTCTCTGCCTCGTCAGCAGTCTCGGGGCTGTGCTGGTGGGAGGGAGTGAGGGGCCACAGCTTTGTGGGTGGCCCGGTGTGAGTGGGGTTCTGCTGGCCTTTCTGTAGGAGTTGCCAGGCTGCCGCCTGTAAAGAAGAGGATGTGTCACCCATACCTTCAGATGGAATTTCTCTCCAGACAGAGGTGAGGAAGGAAAAAAGCAGTGGGGGCCGGGACAGGAGGGGAATCTCAGGCAGGGCAATGGAAAGCTTATGGAAGCGCGCCCGGGGCTAGGACCACCCTGGCTGGCCTGCAGGCACCAAGTTGGCCTGCGTGCTGTCGCTGGTGTGGCTCCACGGTCCTTCCTCTAGGCTTTCAAGCCCTTGTACATATTCAGGTGTTTTACCTGGAAAGGGTGGGAACAGTTCAGTAGCAGCTGGCCTGGGGCTCAACTCACCTTTACTCACAGATGCCTCGGCTTGGACCCCCAGCTTTGCAATGAGGACGCTCCTTGGGTGGGGGGTGGGTTGCTCGCTGTATGGGAGATGGTTCCCACCTCTGACCAATTTCAGAATTGTTTACCGCTGGAGCAAGTGCCGTGATAGGGTTTTCCTCTGTATAACTCGTGGGTTCACTTTTTTTTTCTTTTATGGTTCAAGTTAGATTTTATTCCTCTTTTATGTATTTATAAATATAAGCATGGAAATAATTCATTCCTATAAATACATCTGTGTGACGGGAAGAATTTTTTCTGTTTTATTTTTAAATTTTATTTTTTAAAATTTTGAAATTTAATTTTATTTATGTTTTTATACAGCAGGTTATTATTAGTTATGTATTTTATGCATATACATGTATACAGGTCAATCCCAATCTCCCAACTCATCCCACAACCACCACCCCATGGCTTCCCACACTTGGTGTCCATACGTTTGTTCTCTACCTCTGTGTCTCTTTTTCTTCCCTGCAAACCAGTTCATCTGTACCATTTTTTTAGGTTCCACATATATGCATTAATATACAATATTTGTTTTCCTCTTTCTGACTTACTTCATTCTGTATGACAGTCTCTCGATCCATCGATGTCTCTACAAATGACCCAGTTTCATTCCCTTTTATGGCCGAGTCATATTCCATTTCATATATGTACCACATCTTTATCCATTCCTCTGTCTGTGGGCATTTAGGTTGCTTCCATTACCTGGCTATTGTAAATAGTGCTGCAATGAACATTGTGGTGAATGTGCCTTTTTGATTTACGGTTTTCTCTGGGTATATGCCCAGAAGTGGGATTGCTGGATCAGATGGTAATTCTATTTCTAGTTTTTTTAAGGAAACTCCATACTGTTCTCCATAGTGACTGTATCAATTTACATTCCCACCAATAGTGGAAGAGGGCTCCTTCTGTCCACACCCGCCCCAGAATTGGTTGTTTGTAGATTTTCTGATGATGCCGATTCTAACAGGTGTGAGGTGATACCTCATTGTACTTTTGATTTGCATTTCTCTAATAATTAGTGTTGTTGAGCAGCTTTTCATGTGCGTCTTTGCCATCTCTGTGTCTTCTTTGAAGAAATGTCTCTTTAGATCTTCTGCCCATTTTTGTATTGGGTTGTTTGTTTTTTAATATTAAGCTGCTTGAGTTGTTTATATATATTGGAGATTAAACCTCTGTCCATTGATTCGTCTGCAACGATTTTCGCCCATTCTGAGGGATGCCTTTTTCCATTCCCGTGTTTTTTAACAAAAAAGGAAAGAAAGGAAAAGAAGCAGAACACTAATGTGCGTAAAATATGCCTTTTGAAATGGTCGTTTTGAAATATGGACGTCCTTTGAATTTTTTGGTCGATATGTGACCCCAGGATTTGTTTTCAGGGCAGGTGTCATTTACAGGCCTGCAATGATTTTGAATATCAACTGACCATTAGCGTTGGGATTAAAGCTGCTGTTGTGTGAAAAGGCCACAAGGTGGCAGCAGTTCACCCTTACCAAATCTGGTTACTAGGGCAAGAGAGCCTCAGTGGAAGTGGTGTTCTAGATTGGAGTTTAGAATGGAATGTGCCAGGAGAAAGCCCCTCACGTTTGTCTCACTACTTTTTGTTCGTGTTTTTAATTTAATTTTTTATTTTTTATTACAGCAAGTTTGATTACAATGTTTGGCTTGTTGTAGGTGTGGAAGATGTGGTTCTTTTACACATATACAGATGTCTGTACTTCCTGGGATCCTTTTCCCATGTACGTTATGACAGAATGTTAAGTAGTCCTCTCTTGGTATTCAGTAGGTCTTTGGTGATTATATATGTCACCTGTGTTTGTATATGTCTGTTAACCCCGATATCGTAATGAAACCAATCCTCACACCTTTCCATTGGTGAACCATAAGTTTGTTTAATGAATCTGTGATTGCCCTTCTCCGTGGAAATATCTGCCCTGGTATCCATTTTTAGGTAACACCTATAAGTGATATGATAAGATATGTGTCTTTCACTTTCTGACTTACTACAAGTCACGTGATTACTTCTAGACTCATCTACGGTGCTGCAAATGGCATTGTGTCCTTTTTTCCCTTGGCTTCTCTTCTGCCTTAGCGGGGTCCATTTTCAACAATGTGATTCCCTGAGGGTTGTGGATTAGCTGAACTGGGCAGCCTTACCCTACCGGCCCACCCTCCCCAGGTGTGCCTCGTTGAGGTCAAAATAAACAGCGCTCCAGGCAGCAATAGCCCCTGAAGCTGTGCCTGACTCCATATTCTCTGCCCCGTCAGCAGTCTCGGGGCTGTGCTGGTGGGAGGGAGTGAGGGGCCACCGCTTTGTGGGTGGCCCGGTGTGAGTGGGGTTCTGCTGGCCTTTCTGCAGGAGTTGCCAGGCTGCCGCCTGTAAAGAAGAGGATGTGTCACCCATACCTTCCGCTGGAATTTCTCTCCGGACAGAGGTGAGGAAGGAAAAAATCAGTGGGGGCCGGGACAGGAGGGGTATCTCAGGCAGGGCAATGGAAAGCTTCTGGAAGAGCGCCAGGGTCCAGGATCACCCTGGCTGGCCTGCAGGCACCAAGTTGGCCTGCGTGCTGTCGCTGGTGAGGCTCCACGGTCCTTCCTCTAGGCTTTCAAGCCCTTGTACATATTCAGGTGTTTTACCTGGAAAGGGTGGGAACAGTTCAGCAGCAGCTGGCCTGGGGCTCAGCTCACGTTTACTCACAGATGCCTCGGCACGGTCCCCCTGCTTTTCAATGAGGACGCTCCTTGTGTGGGGGGTGGGTGCCTGGCTGTATGGGAGATGGTTCCCCACCTCTGACCAATTTCAGAATTGTTTACCACTGGAGCAAGTGCCGTGATAGGGTTTTCCTCTGTATAACTCGTGGGTTCAGGTTTTTTTTTTTCTTTTATGGTTCAAGTTAGATTTTATTCCCCTTTTATGTATTTATAGATATAAGCATGGAAATAATTCATTCCTATAAATACATCTGTGTGACGGGAAGAACTTTTTTCTGTTTTATTTTTAAATTTTATTATTTAAAATTTTGAAATTTAATTTTATTTATTTTTTTATACAGCACGTTATTATTAGTTATGTATTTTATGCATATACATGTATACAGGTCAATCCCAAACTCCCACTCATCCCACCACCACCACCCCATGGCTTCCCACACTTGGTGTCCATACGTTTGTTCTCTACCTCTGTGTCTCTATTTCTTCCCTGCAAACCAGTTCATCTGTACCATTTTTAGGCTCCACATATATGCATTAATATACAATATTTGTTTTCCTCTTTCTGACTTACTTCATTCTGTATGACAGTCTCTCGATCCATCGATGTCTCTACAAATGACCCAGTTTCATTCCTTTTTATGGCCGAGTAATATTCCATTTTATATATGTACCACATCTTTATCCATTCATCTGTCTGAGGGCATTTAGGTTGCTTCCATTACCTGGCTATTGTAAATAGTGCTGCAACGAACATTGTGGTGAATGTGCCTTTTTGAAATACGGTTTTCTCTGGGTATATGCCCAGAAGTGGGATTGCTGGATCAGATGGTAATTCTATTTCTAGTTTTTTTAAGGAAACTCCATACTGTTCTCCATAGTGACTGTATCAATTTACATTCCCACCAATAGTGGAAGAGGGCTCCTTCTGTCCACACCCTCCACAGAATTGGTTGTTTGTAGATTTTCTGATGATGCCGATTCTAACAGGTGTGAGGTGATACCTCATTGTACTTTTGATTTGCATTTCTCTAATAATTAGTGTTGTTGAGCAGCTTTTCATGTGCGTCTTGGCCATCTCTGTGTCTCCTTTGAAGAAACGTCTCTTTAGATCTTCTGCCCATTTTTTGGGGGGTTGTTTGTTTTTTTAATATGAAGCTGCATGAGCTGTTTACATATATTGGAGATTAGACGTCTGTCCATTGATTCGTCTGCAACGATTTTCGCCCATTCTGAGGGATGCCTTTTTCCATTCCCGTGTTTTTTAACAAAAAAGGAAAGAAAGGAAAAGAAGCAGAACACTAATGTGCGTAAAATATGCCTTTTGAAATGGTCGTTTTGAAATATGGACGTCCTTTGAATTTTTTGTTCGATATGTGACCCCAGGATTTGTTTTCAGGGCAGGTGTCATTTACAGGCCTGCAATGATTTTGAATATCAACTGACCATTTGCGTTGGGATTAAAGCTGCTGTTGTGTGAAACGGCCACAAGGTGGCAGCAGTTCTCCCTTACCAAATCTGGTTACTAGGGCAAGAGAGCCTCAGTGGAAGTGGTGTTCTAGATTGGAATTTAGAATGGAATGTGCCAGGAGAAAGCCCCTCACGTTTGTCTCACTACTTCTTGTTCGTGTTTTTAATTTAATTTTTTTTATTTTTTATTACAGCAAGTTTGATTACAATGTTTGGCTTGTTGTAGGTGTGGAAGATGTGGTTCTTTTACACATATACAGATGTCTGTTGTTCCTGGGATCCTTTTCCCATGTACGTTATAACAGAATGTTGAGTAGTCCTCTCTTGGTATTCAGTAGGTTTTTGGTGATTATATATGTCACCTGTGTTTGTATATGTCTGTTAACCCCGATATCGTAATGAAACCAATCCTCACACCTTTCCATTGGTGAACCATAAGTTTGTTTAATGAATCTGTGATTGCCCTTCTCCGTGGAAATATATGCCCTGGTATCCATTTTTAGGTAACACCTATAAGTGATATGATATGATATGTGTCTTTCACTTTCTGACTTACTACAAGTCACGTGATTACTTCTAGACTCATCTACGGTGCTGCAAATGGCATTGTGTCCTTTTTTCCCTTGGCTTCTCTTCTGCCTTAGCGGGGTCCATTTTCAACAATGTGATTCCCTGAGGGTTGTGGATTAGCTGACCTGGGCAGCCTTACCCTGCCGGCCCGCCCTCCCCAGGTGTGCCTCGTTGAGGTCAATATAAACAGCGCTCCAGGCAGCAATATCCCCTGAAGCTGTGCCTGACTCCATATTCTCTGCCTCGTCAGCAGTCTCGGGGCTGTGCTGGTGGGAGGGAGTGAGGGGCCACAGCTTTGTGGGTGGCCCGGTGTGAGTGGGGTTCTGCTGGCCTTTCTGTAGGAGTTGCCAGGCTGCCGCCTGTAAAGAAGAGGATGTGTCACCCATACCTTCAGATGGAATTTCTCTCCAGACAGAGGTGAGGAAGGAAAAAAGCAGTGGGGGCCGGGACAGGAGGGGAATCTCAGGCAGGGCAATGGAAAACTAATGGAAGCGCGCCCGGGGCTAGGACCACCCTGGCTGGCCTGCAGGCACCAAGTTGGCCTGTGTGCTGTCGCTGGTGCGGCTCCATGGTCCTTCCTCTAGGCTTTCAAGCCCTTGTACATATTCAGGTGTTTTACCTGGAAAGGGTGGGAACAGTTCAGTAGCAGCTGGCCTGGGGCTCAACTCACCTTTACTCACAGATGCCTCGGCTTGGACCCCCAGCTTTGCAATGAGGACGCTCCTTGGGTGGGGGGTGGGTTGCTCGCTGTATGGGAGATGGTTCCCACCTCTGACCAATTTCAGAATTGTTTACCGCTGGAGCAAGTGCCGTGATAGGGTTTTCCTCTGTATAACTCGTGGGTTCACTTTTTTTTTCTTTTATGGTTCAAGTTAGATTTTATTCCTCTTTTATGTATTTATAAATATAAGCATGGAAATAATTCATTCCTATAAATACATCTGTGTGACGGGAAGAATTTTTTCTGTTTTATTTTTAAATTTTATTTTTTAAAATTTTGAAATTTAATTTTATTTATGTTTTTATACAGCAGGTTATTATTAGTTATGTATTTTATGCATATACATGTATACAGGTCAATCCCAATCTCCCAACTCATCCCACAACCACCACCCCATGGCTTCCCACACTTGGTGTCCATACGTTTGTTCTCTACCTCTGTGTCTCTTTTTCTTCCCTGCAAACCAGTTCATCTGTACCATTTTTTTAGGTTCCACATATATGCATTAATATACAATATTTGTTTTCCTCTTTCTGACTTACTTCATTCTGTATGACAGTCTCTCGATCCATCGATGTCTCTACAAATGACCCAGTTTCATTCCCTTTTATGGCCGAGTCATATTCCATTTCATATATGTACCACATCTTTATCCATTCCTCTGTCTGTGGGCATTTAGGTTGCTTCCATTACCTGGCTATTGTAAATAGTGCTGCAATGAACATTGTGGTGAATGTGCCTTTTTGATTTACGGTTTTCTCTGGGTATATGCCCAGAAGTGGGATTGCTGGATCAGATGGTAATTCTATTTCTAGTTTTTTTAAGGAAACTCCATACTGTTCTCCATAGTGACTGTATCAATTTACATTCCCACCAATAGTGGAAGAGGGCTCCTTCTGTCCACACCCGCCCCAGAATTGGTTGTTTGTAGATTTTCTGATGATGCCGATTCTAACAGGTGTGAGGTGATACCTCATTGTACTTTTGAGTTGCATTTCTCTAATAATTAGTGTTGTTGAGCAGCTTTTCATGTGCGTCTTTGCCATCTCTGTGTCTTCTTTGAAGAAATGTCTCTTTAGATCTTCTGCCCATTTTTGTATTGGGTTGTTTGTTATTTAATATTAAGCTGCTTGAGTTGTTTATATATATTGGAGATTAAACCTCTGTCCATTGATTCGTCTGCAACGATTTTCGCCCATTCTGAGGGATGCCTTTTTCCATTCCCGTGTTTTTTAACAAAAAAGGAAAGAAAGGAAAAGAAGCAGAACACTAATGTGCGTAAAATATGCCTTTTGAAATGGTCGTTTTGAAATATGGACGTCCTTTGAATTTTTTGGTCGATATGTGACCCCAGGATTTGTTTTCAGGGCAGGTGTCATTTACAGGCCTGCAATGATTTTGAATATCAACTGACCATTAGCGTTGGGATTAAAGCTGCTGTTGTGTGAAAAGGCCACAAGGTGGCAGCAGTTCACCCTTACCAAATCTGGTTACTAGGGCAAGAGAGCCTCAGTGGAAGTGGTGTTCTAGATTGGAGTTTAGAATGGAATGTGCCAGGAGAAAGCCCCTCACGTTTGTCTCACTACTTTTTGTTCGTGTTTTTAATTTAATTTTTTATTTTTTATTACAGCAAGTTTGATTACAATGTTTGGCTTGTTGTAGGTGTGGAAGATGTGGTTCTTTTACACATATACAGATGTCTGTACTTCCTGGGATCCTTTTCCCATGTACGTTATGACAGAATGTTAAGTAGTCCTCTCTTGGTATTCAGTAGGTCTTTGGTGATTATATATGTCACCTGTGTTTGTATATGTCTGTTAACCCCGATATCGTAATGAAACCAATCCTCACACCTTTCCATTGGTGAACCATAAGTTTGTTTAATGAATCTGTGATTGCCCTTCTCCGTGGAAATATCTGCCCTGGTATCCATTTTTAGGTAACACCTATAAGTGATATGATAAGATATGTGTCTTTCACTTTCTGACTTACTACAAGTCACGTGATTAATTCTAGACTCATCTACGGTGCTGCAAATGGCATTGTGTCCTTTTTTCCCTTGGCTTCTCTTCTGCCTTAGCGGGGTCCATTTTCAACAATGTGATTCCCTGAGGGTTGTGGATTAGCTGAACTGGGCAGCCTTACCCTACCGGCCCACCCTCCCCAGGTGTGCCTCGTTGAGGTCAAAATAAACAGCGCTCCAGGCAGCAATAGCCCCTGAAGCTGTGCCTGACTCCATATTCTCTGCCCCGTCAGCAGTCTCGGGGCTGTGCTGGTGGGAGGGAGTGAGGGGCCACCGCTTTGTGGGTGGCCCGGTGTGAGTGGGGTTCTGCTGGCCTTTCTGCAGGAGTTGCCAGGCTGCCGCCTGTAAAGAAGAGGATGTGTCACCCATACCTTCCGCTGGAATTTCTCTCCGGACAGAGGTGAGGAAGGAAAAAATCAGTGGGGGCCGGGACAGGAGGGGTATCTCAGGCAGGGCAATGGAAAGCTTCTGGAAGAGCGCCAGGGTCCAGGATCACCCTGGCTGGCCTGCAGGCACCAAGTTGGCCTGCGTGCTGTCGCTGGTGAGGCTCCACGGTCCTTCCTCTAGGCTTTCAAGCCCTTGTACATATTCAGGTGTTTTACCTGGAAAGGGTGGGAACAGTTCAGCAGCAGCTGGCCTGGGGCTCAGCTCACGTTTACTCACAGATGCCTCGGCACGGTCCCCCTGCTTTTCAATGAGGACGCTCCTTGTGTGGGGGGTGGGTGCCTGGCTGTATGGGAGATGGTTCCCCACCTCTGACCAATTTCAGAATTGTTTACCACTGGAGCAAGTGCCGTGATAGGGTTTTCCTCTGTATAACTCGTGGGTTCAGGTTTTTTTTTTCTTTTATGGTTCAAGTTAGATTTTATTCCCCTTTTATGTATTTATAGATATAAGCATGGAAATAATTCATTCCTATAAATACATCTGTGTGACGGGAAGAACTTTTTTCTGTTTTATTTTTAAATTTTATTATTTAAAATTTTGAAATTTAATTTTATTTATTTTTTTATACAGCACGTTATTATTAGTTATGTATTTTATGCATATACATGTATACAGGTCAATCCCAAACTCCCACTCATCCCACCACCACCACCCCATGGCTTCCCACACTTGGTGTCCATACGTTTGTTCTCTACCTCTGTGTCTCTATTTCTTCCCTGCAAACCAGTTCATCTGTACCATTTTTAGGCTCCACATATATGCATTAATATACAATATTTGTTTTCCTCTTTCTGACTTACTTCATTCTGTATGACAGTCTCTCGATCCATCGATGTCTCTACAAATGACCCAGTTTCATTCCTTTTTATGGCCGAGTAATATTCCATTTTATATATGTACCACATCTTTATCCATTCATCTGTCTGAGGGCATTTAGGTTGCTTCCATTACCTGGCTATTGTAAATAGTGCTGCAACGAACATTGTGGTGAATGTGCCTTTTTGAAATACGGTTTTCTCTGGGTATATGCCCAGAAGTGGGATTGCTGGATCAGATGGTAATTCTATTTCTAGTTTTTTTAAGGAAACTCCATACTGTTCTCCATAGTGACTGTATCAATTTACATTCCCACCAATAGTGGAAGAGGGCTCCTTCTGTCCACACCCTCCACAGAATTGGTTGTTTGTAGATTTTCTGATGATGCCGATTCTAACAGGTGTGAGGTGATACCTCATTGTAGTTTTGATTTGCATTTCTCTAATAATTAGTGTTGTTGAGCAGCTTTTCATGTGCGTCTTGGCCATCTCTGTGTCTCCTTTGAAGAAACGTCTCTTTAGATCTTCTGCCCATTTTTTGGGGGGTTGTTTGTTTTTTTAATATGAAGCTGCATGAGCTGTTTACATATATTGGAGATTAGACGTCTGTCCATTGATTCGTCTGCAACGATTTTCGCCCATTCTGAGGGATGCCTTTTTCCATTCCCGTGTTTTTTAACAAAAAAGGAAAGAAAGGAAAAGAAGCAGAACACTAATGTGCGTAAAATATGCCTTTTGAAATGGTCGTTTTGAAATATGGACGTCCTTTGAATTTTTTGTTCGATATGTGACCCCAGGATTTGTTTTCAGGGCAGGTGTCATTTACAGGCCTGCAATGATTTTGAATATCAACTGACCATTTGCGTTGGGATTAAAGCTGCTGTTGTGTGAAACGGCCACAAGGTGGCAGCAGTTCTCCCTTACCAAATCTGGTTACTAGGGCAAGAGAGCCTCAGTGGAAGTGGTGTTCTAGATTGGAATTTAGAATGGAATGTGCCAGGAGAAAGCCCCTCACGTTTGTCTCACTACTTCTTGTTCGTGTTTTTAATTTAATTTTTTTTATTTTTTATTACAGCAAGTTTGATTACAATGTTTGGCTTGTTGTAGGTGTGGAAGATGTGGTTCTTTTACACATATACAGATGTCTGTTGTTCCTGGGATCCTTTTCCCATGTACGTTATAACAGAATGTTGAGTAGTCCTCTCTTGGTATTCAGTAGGTTTTTGGTGATTATATATGTCACCTGTGTTTGTATATGTCTGTTAACCCCGATATCGTAATGAAACCAATCCTCACACCTTTCCATTGGTGAACCATAAGTTTGTTTAATGAATCTGTGATTGCCCTTCTCCGTGGAAATATATGCCCTGGTATCCATTTTTAGGTAACACCTATAAGTGATATGATATGATATGTGTCTTTCACTTTCTGACTTACTACAAGTCACGTGATTAATTCTAGACTCATCTACGGTGCTGCAAATGGCATTGTGTCCTTTTTTCCCTTGGCTTCTCTTCTGCCTTAGCGGGGTCCATTTTCAACAATGTGATTCCCTGAGGGTTGTGGATTAGCTGACCTGGGCAGCCTTACCCTGCCGGCCCGCCCTCCCCAGGTGTGCCTCGTTGAGGTCAATATAAACAGCGCTCCAGGCAGCAATATCCCCTGAAGCTGTGCCTGACTCCATATTCTCTGCCTCGTCAGCAGTCTCGGGGCTGTGCTGGTGGGAGGGAGTGAGGGGCCACAGCTTTGTGGGTGGCCCGGTGTGAGTGGGGTTCTGCTGGCCTTTCTGTAGGAGTTGCCAGGCTGCCGCCTGTAAAGAAGAGGATGTGTCACCCATACCTTCAGATGGAATTTCTCTCCAGACAGAGGTGAGGAAGGAAAAAAGCAGTGGGGGCCGGGACAGGAGGGGAATCTCAGGCAGGGCAATGGAAAGCTAATGGAAGCGCGCCCGGGGCTAGGACCACCCTGGCTGGCCTGCAGGCACCAAGTTGGCCTGTGTGCTGTCGCTGGTGCGGCTCCATGGTCCTTCCTCTAGGCTTTCAAGCCCTTGTACATATTCAGGTGTTTTACCTGGAAAGGGTGGGAACAGTTCAGTAGCAGCTGGCCTGGGGCTCAACTCACCTTTACTCACAGATGCCTCGGCTTGGACCCCCAGCTTTGCAATGAGGACGCTCCTTGGGTGGGGGGTGGGTTGCTCGCTGTATGGGAGATGGTTCCCACCTCTGACCAATTTCAGAATTGTTTACCGCTGGAGCAAGTGCCGTGATAGGGTTTTCCTCTGTATAACTCGTGGGTTCACTTTTTTTTTCTTTTATGGTTCAAGTTAGATTTTATTCCTCTTTTATGTATTTATAAATATAAGCATGGAAATAATTCATTCCTATAAATACATCTGTGTGACGGGAAGAATTTTTTCTGTTTTATTTTTAAATTTTATTTTTTAAAATTTTGAAATTTAATTTTATTTATGTTTTTATACAGCAGGTTATTATTAGTTATGTATTTTATGCATATACATGTATACAGGTCAATCCCAATCTCCCAACTCATCCCACAACCACCACCCCATGGCTTCCCACACTTGGTGTCCATACGTTTGTTCTCTACCTCTGTGTCTCTTTTTCTTCCCTGCAAACCAGTTCATCTGTACCATTTTTTTAGGTTCCACATATATGCATTAATATACAATATTTGTTTTCCTCTTTCTGACTTACTTCATTCTGTATGACAGTCTCTCGATCCATCGATGTCTCTACAAATGACCCAGTTTCATTCCCTTTTATGGCCGAGTCATATTCCATTTCATATATGTACCACATCTTTATCCATTCCTCTGTCTGTGGGCATTTAGGTTGCTTCCATTACCTGGCTATTGTAAATAGTGCTGCAATGAACATTGTGGTGAATGTGCCTTTTTGATTTACGGTTTTCTCTGGGTATATGCCCAGAAGTGGGATTGCTGGATCAGATGGTAATTCTATTTCTAGTTTTTTTAAGGAAACTCCATACTGTTCTCCATAGTGACTGTATCAATTTACATTCCCACCAATAGTGGAAGAGGGCTCCTTCTGTCCACACCCGCCCCAGAATTGGTTGTTTGTAGATTTTCTGATGATGCCGATTCTAACAGGTGTGAGGTGATACCTCATTGTACTTTTGATTTGCATTTCTCTAATAATTAGTGTTGTTGAGCAGCTTTTCATGTGCGTCTTTGCCATCTCTGTGTCTTCTTTGAAGAAATGTCTCTTTAGATCTTCTGCCCATTTTTGTATTGGGTTGTTTGTTATTTAATATTAAGCTGCTTGAGTTGTTTATATATATTGGAGATTAAACCTCTGTCCATTGATTCGTCTGCAACGATTTTCGCCCATTCTGAGGGATGCCTTTTTCCATTCCCGTGTTTTTTAACAAAAAAGGAAAGAAAGGAAAAGAAGCAGAACACTAATGTGCGTAAAATATGCCTTTTGAAATGGTCGTTTTGAAATATGGACGTCCTTTGAATTTTTTGGTCGATATGTGACCCCAGGATTTGTTTTCAGGGCAGGTGTCATTTACAGGCCTGCAATGATTTTGAATATCAACTGACCATTAGCGTTGGGATTAAAGCTGCTGTTGTGTGAAAAGGCCACAAGGTGGCAGCAGTTCACCCTTACCAAATCTGGTTACTAGGGCAAGAGAGCCTCAGTGGAAGTGGTGTTCTAGATTGGAGTTTAGAATGGAATGTGCCAGGAGAAAGCCCCTCACGTTTGTCTCACTACTTTTTGTTCGTGTTTTTAATTTAATTTTTTATTTTTTATTACAGCAAGTTTGATTACAATGTTTGGCTTGTTGTAGGTGTGGAAGATGTGGTTCTTTTACACATATACAGATGTCTGTACTTCCTGGGATCCTTTTCCCATGTACGTTATGACAGAATGTTAAGTAGTCCTCTCTTGGTATTCAGTAGGTCTTTGGTGATTATATATGTCACCTGTGTTTGTATATGTCTGTTAACCCCGATATCGTAATGAAACCAATCCTCACACCTTTCCATTGGTGAACCATAAGTTTGTTTAATGAATCTGTGATTGCCCTTCTCCGTGGAAATATCTGCCCTGGTATCCATTTTTAGGTAACACCTATAAGTGATATGATAAGATATGTGTCTTTCACTTTCTGACTTACTACAAGTCACGTGATTACTTCTAGACTCATCTACGGTGCTGCAAATGGCATTGTGTCCTTTTTTCCCTTGGCTTCTCTTCTGCCTTAGCGGGGTCCATTTTCAACAATGTGATTCCCTGAGGGTTGTGGATTAGCTGAACTGGGCAGCCTTACCCTACCGGCCCACCCTCCCCAGGTGTGCCTCGTTGAGGTCAAAATAAACAGCGCTCCAGGCAGCAATAGCCCCTGAAGCTGTGCCTGACTCCATATTCTCTGCCCCGTCAGCAGTCTCGGGGCTGTGCTGGTGGGAGGGAGTGAGGGGCCACCGCTTTGTGGGTGGCCCGGTGTGAGTGGGGTTCTGCTGGCCTTTCTGCAGGAGTTGCCAGGCTGCCGCCTGTAAAGAAGAGGATGTGTCACCCATACCTTCCGCTGGAATTTCTCTCCGGACAGAGGTGAGGAAGGAAAAAATCAGTGGGGGCCGGGACAGGAGGGGTATCTCAGGCAGGGCAATGGAAAGCTTCTGGAAGAGCGCCAGGGTCCAGGATCACCCTGGCTGGCCTGCAGGCACCAAGTTGGCCTGCGTGCTGTCGCTGGTGAGGCTCCACGGTCCTTCCTCTAGGCTTTCAAGCCCTTGTACATATTCAGGTGTTTTACCTGGAAAGGGTGGGAACAGTTCAGCAGCAGCTGGCCTGGGGCTCAGCTCACGTTTACTCACAGATGCCTCGGCACGGTCCCCCTGCTTTTCAATGAGGACGCTCCTTGTGTGGGGGGTGGGTGCCTGGCTGTATGGGAGATGGTTCCCCACCTCTGACCAATTTCAGAATTGTTTACCACTGGAGCAAGTGCCGTGATAGGGTTTTCCTCTGTATAACTCGTGGGTTCAGGTTTTTTTTTTCTTTTATGGTTCAAGTTAGATTTTATTCCCCTTTTATGTATTTATAGATATAAGCATGGAAATAATTCATTCCTATAAATACATCTGTGTGACGGGAAGAACTTTTTTCTGTTTTATTTTTAAATTTTATTATTTAAAATTTTGAAATTTAATTTTATTTATTTTTTTATACAGCACGTTATTATTAGTTATGTATTTTATGCATATACATGTATACAGGTCAATCCCAAACTCCCACTCATCCCACCACCACCACCCCATGGCTTCCCACACTTGGTGTCCATACGTTTGTTCTCTACCTCTGTGTCTCTATTTCTTCCCTGCAAACCAGTTCATCTGTACCATTTTTAGGCTCCACATATATGCATTAATATACAATATTTGTTTTCCTCTTTCTGACTTACTTCATTCTGTATGACAGTCTCTCGATCCATCGATGTCTCTACAAATGACCCAGTTTCATTCCTTTTTATGGCCGAGTAATATTCCATTTTATATATGTACCACATCTTTATCCATTCATCTGTCTGAGGGCATTTAGGTTGCTTCCATTACCTGGCTATTGTAAATAGTGCTGCAACGAACATTGTGGTGAATGTGCCTTTTTGAAATACGGTTTTCTCTGGGTATATGCCCAGAAGTGGGATTGCTGGATCAGATGGTAATTCTATTTCTAGTTTTTTTAAGGAAACTCCATACTGTTCTCCATAGTGACTGTATCAATTTACATTCCCACCAATAGTGGAAGAGGGCTCCTTCTGTCCACACCCTCCACAGAATTGGTTGTTTGTAGATTTTCTGATGATGCCGATTCTAACAGGTGTGAGGTGATACCTCATTGTAGTTTTGATTTGCATTTCTCTAATAATTAGTGTTGTTGAGCAGCTTTTCATGTGCGTCTTGGCCATCTCTGTGTCTCCTTTGAAGAAACGTCTCTTTAGATCTTCTGCCCATTTTTTGGGGGGTTGTTTGTTTTTTTAATATGAAGCTGCATGAGCTGTTTACATATATTGGAGATTAGACGTCTGTCCATTGATTCGTCTGCAACGATTTTCGCCCATTCTGAGGGATGCCTTTTTCCATTCCCGTGTTTTTTAACAAAAAAGGAAAGAAAGGAAAAGAAGCAGAACACTAATGTGCGTAAAATATGCCTTTTGAAATGGTCGTTTTGAAATATGGACGTCCTTTGAATTTTTTGTTCGATATGTGACCCCAGGATTTGTTTTCAGGGCAGGTGTCATTTACAGGCCTGCAATGATTTTGAATATCAACTGACCATTTGCGTTGGGATTAAAGCTGCTGTTGTGTGAAACGGCCACAAGGTGGCAGCAGTTCTCCCTTACCAAATCTGGTTACTAGGGCAAGAGAGCCTCAGTGGAAGTGGTGTTCTAGATTGGAATTTAGAATGGAATGTGCCAGGAGAAAGCCCCTCACGTTTGTCTCACTACTTCTTGTTCGTGTTTTTAATTTAATTTTTTTTATTTTTTATTACAGCAAGTTTGATTACAATGTTTGGCTTGTTGTAGGTGTGGAAGATGTGGTTCTTTTACACATATACAGATGTCTGTTGTTCCTGGGATCCTTTTCCCATGTACGTTATAACAGAATGTTGAGTAGTCCTCTCTTGGTATTCAGTAGGTTTTTGGTGATTATATATGTCACCTGTGTTTGTATATGTCTGTTAACCCCGATATCGTAATGAAACCAATCCTCACACCTTTCCATTGGTGAACCATAAGTTTGTTTAATGAATCTGTGATTGCCCTTCTCCGTGGAAATATATGCCCTGGTATCCATTTTTAGGTAACACCTATAAGTGATATGATATGATATGTGTCTTTCACTTTCTGACTTACTACAAGTCACGTGATTAATTCTAGACTCATCTACGGTGCTGCAAATGGCATTGTGTCCTTTTTTCCCTTGGCTTCTCTTCTGCCTTAGCGGGGTCCATTTTCAACAATGTGATTCCCTGAGGGTTGTGGATTAGCTGACCTGGGCAGCCTTACCCTGCCGGCCCGCCCTCCCCAGGTGTGCCTCGTTGAGGTCAATATAAACAGCGCTCCAGGCAGCAATATCCCCTGAAGCTGTGCCTGACTCCATATTCTCTGCCTCGTCAGCAGTCTCGGGGCTGTGCTGGTGGGAGGGAGTGAGGGGCCACAGCTTTGTGGGTGGCCCGGTGTGAGTGGGGTTCTGCTGGCCTTTCTGTAGGAGTTGCCAGGCTGCCGCCTGTAAAGAAGAGGATGTGTCACCCATACCTTCAGATGGAATTTCTCTCCAGACAGAGGTGAGGAAGGAAAAAAGCAGTGGGGGCCGGGACAGGAGGGGAATCTCAGGCAGGGCAATGGAAAGCTAATGGAAGCGCGCCCGGGGCTAGGACCACCCTGGCTGGCCTGCAGGCACCAAGTTGGCCTGTGTGCTGTCGCTGGTGCGGCTCCATGGTCCTTCCTCTAGGCTTTCAAGCCCTTGTACATATTCAGGTGTTTTACCTGGAAAGGGTGGGAACAGTTCAGTAGCAGCTGGCCTGGGGCTCAACTCACCTTTACTCACAGATGCCTCGGCTTGGACCCCCAGCTTTGCAATGAGGACGCTCCTTGGGTGGGGGGTGGGTTGCTCGCTGTATGGGAGATGGTTCCCACCTCTGACCAATTTCAGAATTGTTTACCGCTGGAGCAAGTGCCGTGATAGGGTTTTCCTCTGTATAACTCGTGGGTTCACTTTTTTTTTCTTTTATGGTTCAAGTTAGATTTTATTCCTCTTTTATGTATTTATAAATATAAGCATGGAAATAATTCATTCCTATAAATACATCTGTGTGACGGGAAGAATTTTTTCTGTTTTATTTTTAAATTTTATTTTTTAAAATTTTGAAATTTAATTTTATTTATGTTTTTATACAGCAGGTTATTATTAGTTATGTATTTTATGCATATACATGTATACAGGTCAATCCCAATCTCCCAACTCATCCCACAACCACCACCCCATGGCTTCCCACACTTGGTGTCCATACGTTTGTTCTCTACCTCTGTGTCTCTTTTTCTTCCCTGCAAACCAGTTCATCTGTACCATTTTTTTAGGTTCCACATATATGCATTAATATACAATATTTGTTTTCCTCTTTCTGACTTACTTCATTCTGTATGACAGTCTCTCGATCCATCGATGTCTCTACAAATGACCCAGTTTCATTCCCTTTTATGGCCGAGTCATATTCCATTTCATATATGTACCACATCTTTATCCATTCCTCTGTCTGTGGGCATTTAGGTTGCTTCCATTACCTGGCTATTGTAAATAGTGCTGCAATGAACATTGTGGTGAATGTGCCTTTTTGATTTACGGTTTTCTCTGGGTATATGCCCAGAAGTGGGATTGCTGGATCAGATGGTAATTCTATTTCTAGTTTTTTTAAGGAAACTCCATACTGTTCTCCATAGTGACTGTATCAATTTACATTCCCACCAATAGTGGAAGAGGGCTCCTTCTGTCCACACCCTCCCCAGAATTGGTTGTTTGTAGATTTTCTGATGATGCCGATTCTAACAGGTGTGAGGTGATACCTCATTGTACTTTTGATTTGCATTTCTCTAATAATTAGTGTTGTTGAGCAGCTTTTCATGTGCGTCTTTGCCATCTCTGTGTCTTCTTTGAAGAAATGTCTCTTTAGATCTTCTGCCCATTTTTGTATTGGGTTGTTTGTTTTTTAATATTAAGCTGCTTGAGTTGTTTATATATATTGGAGATTAAACCTCTGTCCATTGATTCGTCTGCAACGATTTTCGCCCATTCTGAGGGATGCCTTTTTCCATTCCCGTGTTTTTTAACAAAAAAGGAAAGAAAGGAAAAGAAGCAGAACACTAATGTGCGTAAAATATGCCTTTTGAAATGGTCGTTTTGAAATATGGACGTCCTTTGAATTTTTTGGTCGATATGTGACCCCAGGATTTGTTTTCAGGGCAGGTGTCATTTACAGGCCTGCAATGATTTTGAATATCAACTGACCATTAGCGTTGGGATTAAAGCTGCTGTTGTGTGAAACGGCCACAAGGTGGCAGCAGTTCTCCCTTACCAAATCTGGTTACTAGGGCAAGAGAGCCTCAGTGGAAGTGGTGTTCTAGATTGGAATTTAGAATGGAATGTGCCAGGAGAAAGCCCCTCACGTTTGTCTCACTACTTCTTGTTCGTGTTTTTAATTTAATTTTTTTTTATTTTTTATTACAGCAAGTTTGATTACAATGTTTGGCTTGTTGTAGGTGTGGAAGATGTGGTTCTTTTACACATATACAGATGTCTGTTGTTCCTGGGATCCTTTTCCCATGTACGTTATAACAGAATGTTGAGTAGTCCTCTCTTGGTATTCAGTAGGTTTTTGGTGATTATATATGTCACCTGTGTTTGTATATGTCTGTTAACCCCGATATCGTAATGAAACCAATCCTCACACCTTTCCATTGGTGAACCATAAGTTTGTTTAATGAATCTGTGATTGCCCTTCTCCGTGGAAATATCTGCCCTGGTATCCATTTTTAGGTAACACCTATAAGTGATATGATAAGATATGTGTCTTTCACTTTCTGACTTACTACAAGTCACGTGATTACTTCTAGACTCATCTACGGTGCTGCAAATGGCATTGTGTCCTTTTTTCCCTTGGCTTCTCTTCTGCCTTAGCGGGGTCCATTTTCAACAATGTGATTCCCTGAGGGTTGTGGATTAGCTGAACTGGGCAGCCTTACCCTACCGGCCCACCCTCCCCAGGTGTGCCTCGTTGAGGTCAAAATAAACAGCGCTCCAGGCAGCAATAGCCCCTGAAGCTGTGCCTGACTCCATATTCTCTGCCCCGTCAGCAGTCTCGGGGCTGTGCTGGTGGGAGGGAGTGAGGGGCCACCGCTTTGTGGGTGGCCCGGTGTGAGTGGGGTTCTGCTGGCCTTTCTGCAGGAGTTGCCAGGCTGCCGCCTGTAAAGAAGAGGATGTGTCACCCATACCTTCCGCTGGAATTTCTCTCCGGACAGAGGTGAGGAAGGAAAAAATCAGTGGGGGCCGGGACAGGAGGGGTATCTCAGGCAGGGCAATGGAAAGCTTCTGGAAGAGCGCCAGGGTCCAGGATCACCCTGGCTGGCCTGCAGGCACCAAGTTGGCCTGCGTGCTGTCGCTGGTGAGGCTCCACGGTCCTTCCTCTAGGCTTTCAAGCCCTTGTACATATTCAGGTGTTTTACCTGGAAAGGGTGGGAACAGTTCAGCAGCAGCTGGCCTGGGGCTCAGCTCACGTTTACTCACAGATGCCTCGGCACGGTCCCCCTGCTTTTCAATGAGGACGCTCCTTGTGTGGGGGGTGGGTGCCTGGCTGTATGGGAGATGGTTCCCCACCTCTGACCAATTTCAGAATTGTTTACCACTGGAGCAAGTGCCGTGATAGGGTTTTCCTCTGTATAACTCGTGGGTTCAGGTTTTTTTTTTCTTTTATGGTTCAAGTTAGATTTTATTCCCCTTTTATGTATTTATAGATATAAGCATGGAAATAATTCATTCCTATAAATACATCTGTGTGACGGGAAGAACTTTTTTCTGTTTTATTTTTAAATTTTATTATTTAAAATTTTGAAATTTAATTTTATTTATTTTTTTATACAGCACGTTATTATTAGTTATGTATTTTATGCATATACATGTATACAGGTCAATCCCAAACTCCCACTCATCCCACCACCACCACCCCATGGCTTCCCACACTTGGTGTCCATACGTTTGTTCTCTACCTCTGTGTCTCTATTTCTTCCCTGCAAACCAGTTCATCTGTACCATTTTTAGGCTCCACATATATGCATTAATATACAATATTTGTTTTCCTCTTTCTGACTTACTTCATTCTGTATGACAGTCTCTCGATCCATCGATGTCTCTACAAATGACCCAGTTTCATTCCTTTTTATGGCCGAGTAATATTCCATTTTATATATGTACCACATCTTTATCCATTCATCTGTCTGAGGGCATTTAGGTTGCTTCCATTACCTGGCTATTGTAAATAGTGCTGCAACGAACATTGTGGTGAATGTGCCTTTTTGAAATACGGTTTTCTCTGGGTATATGCCCAGAAGTGGGATTGCTGGATCAGATGGTAATTCTATTTCTAGTTTTTTTAAGGAAACTCCATACTGTTCTCCATAGTGACTGTATCAATTTACATTCCCACCAATAGTGGAAGAGGGCTCCTTCTGTCCACACCCTCCACAGAATTGGTTGTTTGTAGATTTTCTGATGATGCCGATTCTAACAGGTGTGAGGTGATACCTCATTGTAGTTTTGATTTGCATTTCTCTAATAATTAGTGTTGTTGAGCAGCTTTTCATGTGCGTCTTGGCCATCTCTGTGTCTCCTTTGAAGAAACGTCTCTTTAGATCTTCTGCCCATTTTTTGGGGGGTTGTTTGTTTTTTTAATATGAAGCTGCATGAGCTGTTTACATATATTGGAGATTAGACGTCTGTCCATTGATTCGTCTGCAACGATTTTCGCCCATTCTGAGGGATGCCTTTTTCCATTCCCGTGTTTTTTAACAAAAAAGGAAAGAAAGGAAAAGAAGCAGAACACTAATGTGCGTAAAATATGCCTTTTGAAATGGTCGTTTTGAAATATGGACGTCCTTTGAATTTTTTGTTCGATATGTGACCCCAGGATTTGTTTTCAGGGCAGGTGTCATTTACAGGCCTGCAATGATTTTGAATATCAACTGACCATTTGCGTTGGGATTAAAGCTGCTGTTGTGTGAAACGGCCACAAGGTGGCAGCAGTTCTCCCTTACCAAATCTGGTTACTAGGGCAAGAGAGCCTCAGTGGAAGTGGTGTTCTAGATTGGAATTTAGAATGGAATGTGCCAGGAGAAAGCCCCTCACGTTTGTCTCACTACTTCTTGTTCGTGTTTTTAATTTAATTTTTTTTATTTTTTATTACAGCAAGTTTGATTACAATGTTTGGCTTGTTGTAGGTGTGGAAGATGTGGTTCTTTTACACATATACAGATGTCTGTTGTTCCTGGGATCCTTTTCCCATGTACGTTATAACAGAATGTTGAGTAGTCCTCTCTTGGTATTCAGTAGGTTTTTGGTGATTATATATGTCACCTGTGTTTGTATATGTCTGTTAACCCCGATATCGTAATGAAACCAATCCTCACACCTTTCCATTGGTGAACCATAAGTTTGTTTAATGAATCTGTGATTGCCCTTCTCCGTGGAAATATATGCCCTGGTATCCATTTTTAGGTAACACCTATAAGTGATATGATATGATATGTGTCTTTCACTTTCTGACTTACTACAAGTCACGTGATTAATTCTAGACTCATCTACGGTGCTGCAAATGGCATTGTGTCCTTTTTTCCCTTGGCTTCTCTTCTGCCTTAGCGGGGTCCATTTTCAACAATGTGATTCCCTGAGGGTTGTGGATTAGCTGACCTGGGCAGCCTTACCCTGCCGGCCCGCCCTCCCCAGGTGTGCCTCGTTGAGGTCAATATAAACAGCGCTCCAGGCAGCAATATCCCCTGAAGCTGTGCCTGACTCCATATTCTCTGCCTCGTCAGCAGTCTCGGGGCTGTGCTGGTGGGAGGGAGTGAGGGGCCACAGCTTTGTGGGTGGCCCGGTGTGAGTGGGGTTCTGCTGGCCTTTCTGTAGGAGTTGCCAGGCTGCCGCCTGTAAAGAAGAGGATGTGTCACCCATACCTTCAGATGGAATTTCTCTCCAGACAGAGGTGAGGAAGGAAAAAAGCAGTGGGGGCCGGGACAGGAGGGGAATCTCAGGCAGGGCAATGGAAAGCTAATGGAAGCGCGCCCGGGGCTAGGACCACCCTGGCTGGCCTGCAGGCACCAAGTTGGCCTGTGTGCTGTCGCTGGTGCGGCTCCATGGTCCTTCCTCTAGGCTTTCAAGCCCTTGTACATATTCAGGTGTTTTACCTGGAAAGGGTGGGAACAGTTCAGTAGCAGCTGGCCTGGGGCTCAACTCACCTTTACTCACAGATGCCTCGGCTTGGACCCCCAGCTTTGCAATGAGGACGCTCCTTGGGTGGGGGGTGGGTTGCTCGCTGTATGGGAGATGGTTCCCACCTCTGACCAATTTCAGAATTGTTTACCGCTGGAGCAAGTGCCGTGATAGGGTTTTCCTCTGTATAACTCGTGGGTTCACTTTTTTTTTCTTTTATGGTTCAAGTTAGATTTTATTCCTCTTTTATGTATTTATAAATATAAGCATGGAAATAATTCATTCCTATAAATACATCTGTGTGACGGGAAGAATTTTTTCTGTTTTATTTTTAAATTTTATTTTTTAAAATTTTGAAATTTAATTTTATTTATGTTTTTATACAGCAGGTTATTATTAGTTATGTATTTTATGCATATACATGTATACAGGTCAATCCCAATCTCCCAACTCATCCCACAACCACCACCCCATGGCTTCCCACACTTGGTGTCCATACGTTTGTTCTCTACCTCTGTGTCTCTTTTTCTTCCCTGCAAACCAGTTCATCTGTACCATTTTTTTAGGTTCCACATATATGCATTAATATACAATATTTGTTTTCCTCTTTCTGACTTACTTCATTCTGTATGACAGTCTCTCGATCCATCGATGTCTCTACAAATGACCCAGTTTCATTCCCTTTTATGGCCGAGTCATATTCCATTTCATATATGTACCACATCTTTATCCATTCCTCTGTCTGTGGGCATTTAGGTTGCTTCCATTACCTGGCTATTGTAAATAGTGCTGCAATGAACATTGTGGTGAATGTGCCTTTTTGATTTACGGTTTTCTCTGGGTATATGCCCAGAAGTGGGATTGCTGGATCAGATGGTAATTCTATTTCTAGTTTTTTTAAGGAAACTCCATACTGTTCTCCATAGTGACTGTATCAATTTACATTCCCACCAATAGTGGAAGAGGGCTCCTTCTGTCCACACCCTCCCCAGAATTGGTTGTTTGTAGATTTTCTGATGATGCCGATTCTAACAGGTGTGAGGTGATACCTCATTGTACTTTTGATTTGCATTTCTCTAATAATTAGTGTTGTTGAGCAGCTTTTCATGTGCGTCTTTGCCATCTCTGTGTCTTCTTTGAAGAAATGTCTCTTTAGATCTTCTGCCCATTTTTGTATTGGGTTGTTTGTTTTTTAATATTAAGCTGCTTGAGTTGTTTATATATATTGGAGATTAAACCTCTGTCCATTGATTCGTCTGCAACGATTTTCGCCCATTCTGAGGGATGCCTTTTTCCATTCCCGTGTTTTTTAACAAAAAAGGAAAGAAAGGAAAAGAAGCAGAACACTAATGTGCGTAAAATATGCCTTTTGAAATGGTCGTTTTGAAATATGGACGTCCTTTGAATTTTTTGGTCGATATGTGACCCCAGGATTTGTTTTCAGGGCAGGTGTCATTTACAGGCCTGCAATGATTTTGAATATCAACTGACCATTAGCGTTGGGATTAAAGCTGCTGTTGTGTGAAACGGCCACAAGGTGGCAGCAGTTCTCCCTTACCAAATCTGGTTACTAGGGCAAGAGAGCCTCAGTGGAAGTGGTGTTCTAGATTGGAATTTAGAATGGAATGTGCCAGGAGAAAGCCCCTCACGTTTGTCTCACTACTTCTTGTTCGTGTTTTTAATTTAATTTTTTTTTATTTTTTATTACAGCAAGTTTGATTACAATGTTTGGCTTGTTGTAGGTGTGGAAGATGTGGTTCTTTTACACATATACAGATGTCTGTTGTTCCTGGGATCCTTTTCCCATGTACGTTATAACAGAATGTTGAGTAGTCCTCTCTTGGTATTCAGTAGGTTTTTGGTGATTATATATGTCACCTGTGTTTGTATATGTCTGTTAACCCCGATATCGTAATGAAACCAATCCTCACACCTTTCCATTGGTGAACCATAAGTTTGTTTAATGAATCTGTGATTGCCCTTCTCCGTGGAAATATCTGCCCTGGTATCCATTTTTAGGTAACACCTATAAGTGATATGATAAGATATGTGTCTTTCACTTTCTGACTTACTACAAGTCACGTGATTACTTCTAGACTCATCTACGGTGCTGCAAATGGCATTGTGTCCTTTTTTCCCTTGGCTTCTCTTCTGCCTTAGCGGGGTCCATTTTCAACAATGTGATTCCCTGAGGGTTGTGGATTAGCTGAACTGGGCAGCCTTACCCTACCGGCCCACCCTCCCCAGGTGTGCCTCGTTGAGGTCAAAATAAACAGCGCTCCAGGCAGCAATAGCCCCTGAAGCTGTGCCTGACTCCATATTCTCTGCCCCGTCAGCAGTCTCGGGGCTGTGCTGGTGGGAGGGAGTGAGGGGCCACCGCTTTGTGGGTGGCCCGGTGTGAGTGGGGTTCTGCTGGCCTTTCTGCAGGAGTTGCCAGGCTGCCGCCTGTAAAGAAGAGGATGTGTCACCCATACCTTCCGCTGGAATTTCTCTCCGGACAGAGGTGAGGAAGGAAAAAATCAGTGGGGGCCGGGACAGGAGGGGTATCTCAGGCAGGGCAATGGAAAGCTTCTGGAAGAGCGCCAGGTTCCAGGATCACCCTGGCTGGCCTGCAGGCACCAAGTTGGCCTGCGTGCTGTCGCTGGTGAGGCTCCACGGTCCTTCCTCTAGGCTTTCAAGCCCTTGTACATATTCAGGTGTTTTACCTGGAAAGGGTGGGAACAGTTCAGCAGCAGCTGGCCTGGGGCTCAGCTCACGTTTACTCACAGATGCCTCGGCACGGTCCCCCTGCTTTTCAATGAGGACGCTCCTTGTGTGGGGGGTGGGTGCCTGGCTGTATGGGAGATGGTTCCCCACCTCTGACCAATTTCAGAATTGTTTACCACTGGAGCAAGTGCCGTGATAGGGTTTTCCTCTGTATAACTCGTGGGTTCAGGTTTTTTTTTTCTTTTATGGTTCAAGTTAGATTTTATTCCCCTTTTATGTATTTATAGATATAAGCATGGAAATAATTCATTCCTATAAATACATCTGTGTGACGGGAAGAACTTTTTTCTGTTTTATTTTTAAATTTTATTATTTAAAATTTTGAAATTTAATTTTATTTATTTTTTTATACAGCACGTTATTATTAGTTATGTATTTTATGCATATACATGTATACAGGTCAATCCCAAACTCCCACTCATCCCACCACCACCACCCCATGGCTTCCCACACTTGGTGTCCATACGTTTGTTCTCTACCTCTGTGTCTCTATTTCTTCCCTGCAAACCAGTTCATCTGTACCATTTTTAGGCTCCACATATATGCATTAATATACAATATTTGTTTTCCTCTTTCTGACTTACTTCATTCTGTATGACAGTCTCTCGATCCATCGATGTCTCTACAAATGACCCAGTTTCATTCCTTTTTATGGCCGAGTAATATTCCATTTTATATATGTACCACATCTTTATCCATTCATCTGTCTGTGGGCATTTAGGTTGCTTCCATTACCTGGCTATTGTAAATAGTGCTGCAACGAACATTGTGGTGAATGTGCCTTTTTGAAATACGGTTTTCTCTGGGTATATGCCCAGAAGTGGGATTGCTGGATCAGATGGTAATTCTATTTCTAGTTTTTTTAAGGAAACTCCATACTGTTCTCCATAGTGACTGTATCAATTTACATTCCCACCAATAGTGGAAGAGGGCTCCTTCTGTCCACACCCTCCACAGAATTGGTTGTTTGTAGATTTTCTGATGATGCCGATTCTAACAGGTGTGAGGTGATACCTCATTGTAGTTTTGATTTGCATTTCTCTAATAATTAGTGTTGTTGAGCAGCTTTTCATGTGCGTCTTGGCCATCTCTGTGTCTCCTTTGAAGAAACGTCTCTTTAGATCTTCTGCCCATTTTTTGGGGGGTTGTTTGTTTTTTTAATATGAAGCTGCATGAGCTGTTTACATATATTGGAGATTAGACGTCTGTCCATTGATTCGTCTGCAACGATTTTCGCCCATTCTGAGGGATGCCTTTTTCCATTCCCGTGTTTTTTAACAAAAAAGGAAAGAAAGGAAAAGAAGCAGAACACTAATGTGCGTAAAATATGCCTTTTGAAATGGTCGTTTTGAAATATGGACGTCCTTTGAATTTTTTGTTCGATATGTGACCCCAGGATTTGTTTTCAGGGCAGGTGTCATTTACAGGCCTGCAATGATTTTGAATATCAACTGACCATTTGCGTTGGGATTAAAGCTGCTGTTGTGTGAAACGGCCACAAGGTGGCAGCAGTTCTCCCTTACCAAATCTGGTTACTAGGGCAAGAGAGCCTCAGTGGAAGTGGTGTTCTAGATTGGAATTTAGAATGGAATGTGCCAGGAGAAAGCCCCTCACGTTTGTCTCACTACTTCTTGTTCGTGTTTTTAATTTAATTTTTTTTATTTTTTATTACAGCAAGTTTGATTACAATGTTTGGCTTGTTGTAGGTGTGGAAGATGTGGTTCTTTTACACATATACAGATGTCTGTTGTTCCTGGGATCCTTTTCCCATGTACGTTATAACAGAATGTTGAGTAGTCCTCTCTTGGTATTCAGTAGGTTTTTGGTGATTATATATGTCACCTGTGTTTGTATATGTCTGTTAACCCCGATATCGTAATGAAACCAATCCTCACACCTTTCCATTGGTGAACCATAAGTTTGTTTAATGAATCTGTGATTGCCCTTCTCCGTGGAAATATATGCCCTGGTATCCATTTTTAGGTAACACCTATAAGTGATATGATATGATATGTGTCTTTCACTTTCTGACTTACTACAAGTCACGTGATTAATTCTAGACTCATCTACGGTGCTGCAAATGGCATTGTGTCCTTTTTTCCCTTGGCTTCTCTTCTGCCTTAGCGGGGTCCATTTTCAACAATGTGATTCCCTGAGGGTTGTGGATTAGCTGACCTGGGCAGCCTTACCCTGCCGGCCCGCCCTCCCCAGGTGTGCCTCGTTGAGGTCAATATAAACAGCGCTCCAGGCAGCAATATCCCCTGAAGCTGTGCCTGACTCCATATTCTCTGCCTCGTCAGCAGTCTCGGGGCTGTGCTGGTGGGAGGGAGTGAGGGGCCACAGCTTTGTGGGTGGCCCGGTGTGAGTGGGGTTCTGCTGGCCTTTCTGTAGGAGTTGCCAGGCTGCCGCCTGTAAAGAAGAGGATGTGTCACCCATACCTTCAGATGGAATTTCTCTCCAGACAGAGGTGAGGAAGGAAAAAAGCAGTGGGGGCCGGGACAGGAGGGGAATCTCAGGCAGGGCAATGGAAAGCTAATGGAAGCGCGCCCGGGGCTAGGACCACCCTGGCTGGCCTGCAGGCACCAAGTTGGCCTGTGTGCTGTCGCTGGTGCGGCTCCATGGTCCTTCCTCTAGGCTTTCAAGCCCTTGTACATATTCAGGTGTTTTACCTGGAAAGGGTGGGAACAGTTCAGTAGCAGCTGGCCTGGGGCTCAACTCACCTTTACTCACAGATGCCTCGGCTTGGACCCCCAGCTTTGCAATGAGGACGCTCCTTGGGTGGGGGGTGGGTTGCTCGCTGTATGGGAGATGGTTCCCACCTCTGACCAATTTCAGAATTGTTTACCGCTGGAGCAAGTGCCGTGATAGGGTTTTCCTCTGTATAACTCGT